>NC_057406.1:17369069-17502418 GCF_019320065.1 Cervus canadensis | reverse complement strand
TTTTTTGTGGCATCTTTGTCTGGTTTTGGTATTAGGGTGATGGTGGCCTCATAGAATGAGTTTGGAAGTTTACCTTCATCTGCAATTTTCTGGAAGAGTTTGAGTAAGATAGGTGTTAGCTCTTCTCTAAATTTTTGGTAGAATTCAGCTGTGAAGCCATCTGGTCCTGGGCTTTTGTTTGCTGGAAGATTTTTGATTACAGTTTCAATTTCCTTGCTTGTGATGGGTCTGTTAAGATCTTCTATTTCTTCCCGGTTCAGTTTTGGAAAGTTATACTTTTCTAAGAATCATTCTTTAGATTTTTAACATATCTAGTCTATGTTGAGTCCACAGATGTCTAATATCTTTGCTTTCTCTGCTTTTTCTTTATTTTTACTTTTCAGCTATTCAAGTTATATCTATTAGGACCATTGGTTTCCTGTGAATTCCCCCTTTCATCATGAAAGTAGAAAATTTTATGTTTTATCCTTTGCACATCATTTGCTTAAAGTGAAATACTACTAGACATTATTTAATTTTTATTTGCATCACATTTTATATGTTAAAGGCAGAATAATGTAGTTGTTCAGTTGCTAAGTCATGTCTGACTCTTTATGATGTCATGAACAGAAGCATGACAGGCTTCCTTGTCCTTCACTATCTCCCAGAGTTTGCTCAAAGTTGCCTTTTCAAGTGTGTCCATGGAATTCTCTAGGCTAGAGTACTGGAGTGGGTAGCCATTTCATTTTCCAGGGGATCTTCCCGACCTAGAGATTGAACCCTGGTCTCCTGCATTGCAGGTGGATTCTTTACTGTCTGAGCCACCAGGGAAGCCTGAATAACACAGTACGTCTGTAAATAGTTTGTTCAAGTGCTTTCAGAGCAGGCATATAACCTACTTCTGCTGTGTACAGGGTCATAAATACATGATATTTCTCCCCTTGAGAGGAAATAAGTACAAATTTTGAATAATGTTGATTCTTGACATGAGGTCCAAGGAGAGATTATATTTATTTGGAGAAGAAGCAACATTTTATGATTCTCAGTAGTGTCTGGTCAGTGCCAGTCAATATCACCTGGCATTGTTTCACTTACCAGTTTGCTTGATCTACTCAAAGTTATCCCTTTCTTTGAAACCAAGGTTTTCCTGGTGGCTCAGACAGTAAAAAATCTGCTTGCAATCAGGAGACCCTGGTTTGATCCCTGGGTTGAGAAGATCCCCTGGAGAAGGAAATGGGTACCCACTCTAGTTTTCTTTCCTGGGAAATCCCATGGAGAGAAGAACTTGGTGGCCTACAACTACTGGGTCAGAAAGAGCCAGACATGACTGAGCGACTAACACTTTCACATCCAGAACTTCGAAACTTAGAACCATAAGTGAAATATTCTGCAGTAAACCATGGCATCTCAAGGTCCATTTGTTTTCTGGTTCTGTGTGACTGTACCAAGGAGAGCAATTCTAATGCTAGAGGATTCACGGCTGCTTCAGGAGGCTTCTGATGAGGCCAGTTCCTGACTCCACTTCCTTTAGTCTAATCCCTTTAACTCTCAGGTCAAGGGCACCAAAGTGTGTCTGGCTTATAGGGAATCCATCTAACTGCCAGCCCATTCCTGTGATCCGAACTCATTTAACTCTCGGAGTAGCAAACCTAACATTTCCTGTATATCTTTGTCAGATGCTATGCAGAACTCTACAAATCCAAGGTTAACACTTATAGCACCTGTGTACCACATTCTGTCTTACACTCCACTCTAGAATATTTTCAACCTAATATTTCGGTTTTTTCTTTCTTTCTTTCTTTTTTCTTTTTTTTTTTCCAAATTTTCAACCTTATTAGTCTCTCCCCCTGATATAAGGCCCCAGACCCAGGTGCTGCCTAGTTCAATGACTCTGTGTCTGAACAAGCAAGCTCTGCAACCTCAGAGGAGGGTCCCACAGCACCAGAAGACCCTTCATATTCCCTCTGTCAACGCCCTATTGTCCCATTTCTCTCTCCTCAGACAGCAGACAGCTCCGCCTGGTGGACGGGGGTGCTCGCTGCGCCGGGAGAGTGGAGATCCTTGACCAGGGCTCCTGGGGCACCATCTGTGATGATGACTGGGACCTGGACGATGCCCACGTGGTGTGCAGGCAGCTGGGCTGTGGAGAAGCCCTCAGTGCCGTGGGGTCTGCTCACTTCGGGGCAGGATCAGGGTGCATCTGGATGGATGACGTGAACTGTGGAGGAAATGAGTCCCAAGTGTGGAAGTGCCCTGCCAGGGGCTGGGGGCGGCACAACTGTGGTCATCATAAGGACGCAGGAGTCATCTGCTCAGGTACAGTCAGTGCAGTGTCTAATGGTTGAGAGATTGGAAAGTTCCAAGAAAGAGGGTGAACGGACAGCCCAAGAGTAGAAGGCAGGTTTGGTTTTCCAGGAAGATTCTTTGATTTTTGTGGATCTCTGAGAGGCAAAATACCACATTTACCAAAGATATATCCAACACCTCAGGCCACACAGTGCTCTGTTCCAATCAAAACAGTAGGAGCTCAGAGTAATGGTTGAGGAGCCAGAAGGGTCCAGGGACACGTGGGACTGAAGGTCAAAGGCCCTGAGAGTTGGTCTGGAGGTGGATGCATCAGGGCTACAGGGAGAAGAGAGGGGGCCGAGTTGGTCAGAGGGAGAGAAATAAGGATGTGATCAAGATCAAAGGTGATGAAAACCACCAGTCACTCGTGCTCTCTAGCTTCCCTGGACAAAAATCAAACAGCTTCCCTGGACAAAAATCAAACCCCAAAGCTATAATAATGGGAGGAGACATTTCCTCTGGACCAAAGAGCCTTAAGCAGAAGCTGAGACCAGGGCCCTCCCAAGCTCAGGTACAAGTGCAAAAAGAGTACTTTCCTGAAGTAAGTGAAGGTAAGTGAAATTTCTGTATAAATGAGTTCAAAGCCAAGGAAACCCTGACTGACATGGCTGAACTGCTGGGTCATTAAAACTTCACGTTTCAATAACAATACCAGTTTTGGACAGATATTACAATGTCCTTACCAAATCATAGACTAGTGAAAGGATTCCTGTCACATCACAGAGGAAAACAAGTTTAGATAAATGAAGTGTGGGGTCATGTTAGACAACATGCAAAATAAATATTAAAGACAAGCTCTAGAATGTGGTATTCACAAGCAACTCTATTTTTCAAAGAAAATGACTAATTCATTTTTCCCTTCAGTGTCTTGTACTTCACTTCTGCTGTGTATTTATTTAACCATTATAAATTTTATTTTGGATGTTGATAGCAAGTGGGATTTGATTTTATTCTTTTTAAGTCTATCCCTAAGTTTTTCAGCTTATTACTTGTTCAAAGTATTTCTTCTCCAAATATTTTTTTAATCATTTATTTATTTTACTTTACAACATTGTATTGGTTTTGCCATACATTGACTTGAATCCACCATGGGTGTACATGTGTTCCTCATTCCGAACACCCCTCCCAACTCCCTCCCCATCCCATCACTCTGGGTCATCCCAGTGCACGAGCCCTGAGCATCCTGTATCATGCATCGAACCTGGACTGGTGATTCATTTCACATATGATAATTTACATGTTTCAATGCCATTCTCCCATATCATCCTGCCCTTGCCCTCTCCCACAGAGTCTAAAAGACTGTTCAGTACATCCGTGTCTCTCTTGCTGTCTTGCATATGGGGTTATCGTTACCATCTTTCTAAATTCCATATATATGTGTTAGTATACTGTATTGGTATTTTTATTTCTGGCTTACTTCACTCTGTATAATAGGCTCCAGTTTCATCTACCTCATTAGAACTGATTCAAATGTATTCTTTTTAATGGCTGAGTAATATTCCATTGCATATATGTACCACAGCTTTCTTATCCATTCACCTGCTCTTGGGCATCTAGGTTGCTTCCATGCCCTGGCTATTATAAACAGTGCTGTGATGAACATTGGGGTACACGTGTCTCTTTCAATTCTGGTTTCCTCAGTGTGTACGCCCAGGAGTGGGATTGCTGGGTCATATGGCAGTTCCATTTCCAGTTTTTTAAGGAGTCTTCACACTATTCTCCATAGTGGCTGTATGTTTGCATTCCCACCAACAGTGTAAGAGGGTTCCCTTTTCTGTATACCCTCTCCAGCATTTATTGCTTGTAGACTTTTGGATAGCAGCCATTCTAACCGGTGTGAAGTGGTACCTCATTGTGGTTTTGATTTGCATTTCTCTGATAATGAGTGATGTTGAGCATCTTTTCATGTGTTTTTTAGCCATCTGTATGTCTTCTTTGGAGAAATGTCTGTTTAGTTCTTTGGCCCACTTTTTGTTTTTGTTTGTTTGTTTGTTTGTTTTTTCGTTCATTTTTATTAGTTGGAGGCTAATTTCTTTACAATATTGTAGTGGTTTTTGTCATACATTGACATGAATCAGCCATGGATTTACATGTATTCCCCATCCTGATCCCCCCTTCCACCTCCCTCCCCACCCGATTCCTCTGGTCTTCCCAGTGCACCAGGCCTGAGCTCTTGTCTCATGCATCCAACCTGGGCTCGTGATCTGTTTCACCCTAGATAATATACATGTTTCGATGCTGTTCTCTCAAAACATCCCACCCTCGCCTTCTCCCACAGAGTCCAGAAGTCTGTTCTGTACTTCTGTGTCTCTTTTTCTGTTTTGCATATAGGGTTATCATTACCATCTTTCTAATTTCCATATATGTGCATTAGGTTAGTATACTGTATTGGTCTTTATCTTTCTGGCTTACTTCACTCTGTATAATGGGCTCCAGTTTCATCGATCTCATTAGAACTGATTCAAATGTATTCTTTTTAATGACTGAGTAATATTCCATGGTGTATATGTACCACGGCTTCCTTATCCATTCATCTGCTGATGGGCATTTAGGTTGCTTCCATGTCCTGGCTATTATGAATAGTGCTGCGATGAACATTGGGGTGCATGTATCTCTTTCAGATCTGGTTTCCTCAGTGTGTATGCCCAGAAGTGGGATTGCTGGGTCATATGGCAGTTCTATTTCCAATTTTTTTAAGGAATCTCCACACTATTCTCCATAGTGGCTGTACTACTTTGCATTCCAGCAACAATGTAAGAGGGTTCCCTTTTCTCCACAGCCTCTCCAGCATTTATTGCTTGTAGACTTTTGGATAGCAGCCATCCTGACTGGTGTGTAATGGTACCTCATTGTGGTTTTGATTTGCATTTCTCTGATAATGAGTGATGTTGAGCATCTTTTCATGTGTTTGTTAGCCATCTGTATGTCTTCTTTGGAGAAATGTCTGTTTAGTTCTTTGGCCCATTTTTTGATTGGGTCATTTATTTTTCTGGAATTGAGCTGAAGGCATTGCTTGTATATTTCTGAGATTAATCTTTGTCCATTGCTTCATTTGCTGTTATTTTCTCCTATTCTGTAGGTTGTCTTTTAACTTTGCTTTTAGTTTCCTTTGTTGTGCAGAAGTTTTAATTTTAATTAGGTCCCATTTGTTTATTTTTGCTTTTATTGCCAATATTCTGGGAGGTGGGTCCTAGAGGATCCTGCTGTGGTTTATGTCGGAAAGTGTCTTGCCTATGTTCCCCTCTAGGAGTTTTATAGTTTCTGGTCTTACATTTAGATCTTTAATCCATTTTGAGTTTATTTTTGTGTATGGTGCTAGAAAGTGTTCTAGTTTCATTCTTTTACAAGTGGTTTACCAGTTTTCCCAGCACCACTTGTTGAAGAGATTGTCTTTTCTCCATTGTATATTCTTGCCTCCTTTGTCAAAGATAAGGTGTCCGAAGGTTCGTGGATTTATCTCTGGGCTTCCTATTCTGTTCCACTGATCTATATTTCTGTCTTTGTGCCCATACTACACTATCTTGATGACTGTGGCTTTATAGTAGAGACTGATGTCAGGCAGGTTGATTCCTCCAGTTACATTCTTCTCTCTCAAGATTGCTTTGACTATTTGAGGTTTTTTTGTATTTCCATACAAATTGTGAAATTATTTGTTCTAGTTCTCTAAAAAATACCATTGGTAACCTGATAGGGATTGCATTGAATCTATAGATTGCTTTGGGTAATATATCATTTTCACTATATTGATTCTTCCAATCCATGAACAAGGTATATTTCTCCGTCTATTTGTGTCCCCTTTGATTTCTTTCATTAGTGTTTTATAGTTTTCTATATGTAGGTCTTTTGTTTCTTTAGGTAGATTTATTCCTAAGTATTTTATTCTTTTCGTTGCAATGGTGAATGGAATTGTTTCCTTAATTTCTCTTTCTGTTTTCTCTTGTTAGTGTATAGGAATACAAGGGATTTCTGTGTGTTAATTTTATATCCTGCAACTTTACTATATTCATTGATTAGCTCTAGTAATTTTCTGGTAGAGTCTTTAGGGTTTTCTATGTAGAGGATCGTGTCATCTGCAAACAGTGAGAGTTTTACTTCTTCTTTTCCAATCTGAATTCTTTTATTTCTTTTTCTGCTCTGATTGCTGTGGCCAAAACTTCCAAAACTATGTTGAATAGTAGTGGTGAGATTGGGCACCCTTGTCCTTTTCCTGACTTTAGGGGAAATGCTTTCAATTTTTCACCATTGAGGATAATGTTTGCTGAGGGTTTGTCATATATAGCTTTTATTATGTTGAGGAGTGGTCCTTCTATTCCTGCTTTATGGAGGGTTTTTTTTTTTTAAATTTTTATCATGAATGGATGTTCAATTTTGTCAAAGGCTTTCTCTGCATCTATTGAGATAATCATATGTTTTTTATTTTTCAATTTGTTAATGTGGTGTATTACATTGATTGATTTGTGGATATTGAAGAATCCTTGCACCCCTGGGATAAAGCCCACTTGGTCATGATGTATGGTCTTTTTAATATGTTGTTGGATTCTGTTTGCTGGAATTTTGTTAAGGATTTTTGCATCTATGTTCATCAGTGATATTGGCCTATAGTTTTTCTTTTTTTGTGGCATGTTTGTCAGGTTTTGATATTAAGGTGATGGTGACCTCATAGAATGAGTTTGGAAGTTTACCCTCCTCTGCAATTTTCTGGAAGAGTTTGAGTAGGATAGGTGTTAGTTCTCTAAATTTTTGGTAGAATTCATCTGTGAAGCTCTCTGGTCCTGGGCTTTTGTTTGTTGGAAGATTTCTGATTATAGTTTCAATTTCTGTGCTTGTGATGGGTCTGCTGAGATGTTCTATTTCTTCCTGGTTCAATTTTGGAAAATTGTACTTTTCTAAGAGTTTGTCCATTTCTTCCAAGCTGTCTATTTTATTTGCATATAGATGCTGATAGTCTCTTATGATCCTTTATATTTCTATGTTAATTGTTGTGATCTCTCCATTTTCATTTCTAATTTTGTTGACTTGATTTTTCTCCCTTTGTTTCTTGATGAGTCTGGCTAATGGTTTCTCAATTTTATTTACCTTCTCAAAGAACCAGCTTTTGGTTTTGCTAATTTTTGCTATGGTCTCTTTTGCTTCTTTTGCATTTATTTCTGCCCTAATTTTTAAGATTTCTTTCCTTCTACTAACCCTGGGGCCCATAATTGCTTTCTTTTCAAGTTGCTTTAGGTGTAGAGTTAGGTTATTTATATGCCTTTTTTCTTGTTTCTTGAGGTATGCCTGTATTGCTATGAACCTTCCCCTTAGCACTGCTTTTTACAGTGTCCCATAAGTTTTGGGTTGTTGTGTTTTCATTTTCATTCGTTTCTATGCATATTTTGATTTCTTTTTTGATTTCTTCTGTGATTTGCTGGTTGTTCAGCAGGGTGTTGTTTAGCCTCCATATGTTGGAATTTTTAATAGTTTTTCTCCTGTAATTGACTAATCTTACTGATTGTGGTCAGAAAAGATATTTGGAATGATTTCAAATTTTTTGAATTTACCAAGGCTAGATTTATGGCCCAGGATGTGATATATCCTGGAGAAAGTTCCGTGTGCACTTAAGAAAAAGGTGAAATTGATTGTTTTGGGGTGAAATGTCCTATTTCTGTTTAGTTGATCTATCCATAGCTGTGAGTGGGGTATTAAAGTCTCCTACTATTATTGTGTTATTGTTAATTTCCCCTTTCATACTTGTTAGCATTTGTCTTACATATTGTGGTGCTCCTATGTTGGGTGCATATATATTTATGACTGTTATATCTTCTTCTTGGATTGATCCTTTGATCATTACGTAGTGTCCATCTTTGTCTCTTTTCACAGCCTTTGTTTTAAAGTCTATTTTATCTGATATGAGTATTGCTACTCCTGCTTTCTTTTGGTCTCTATTTGCATCGAATATCTTTTTCCAGCCCTTCACTTTCAGTCTGTATGTGTCCCTTGTTTTGAGGTGGGTCTGTTGTAGACAACATATATAGGGGTCTTATTTTTGTATCCATTCAGCCAGTCTTTGTCTTTTGGTTGGGGCATTCAGCCCATTTACATTTAAGGTAGTTATTGATAAGTATGATCCCATTGCCATTTACTTTGTTGTTTTGGGTTCACATTTATACATCCTTTCTGTGTTTACTATCTAGAGAAGATCCTTTAGCATTTGTTGGATAGCTGGTTTGGTGGTGCTGAATTCTCTCAGCTTTTGCTTGTCTGTAAAGCTTTTGATTTCTCCTTCATATTTGAATGAGATCCTTGCTGGTTACCATAATCTGGGTTGTAGGTTATTTACTTTCATCACTTTAAGTATGTCCTGCCATTCCCTTCTGACCTGAAGAGTTTCTATTGATAGATTAGCTGTTATCCTTATGGGAATCCCCTTGTGTGTTATTTGTTGTTCTTCCCTTGCTGCTTTTAATATTTATTCTTTGTGTTTGATCTTTGTTAATTTGATTAACATGTGTCTTGGGGTGTTTCACCTTGGGTTTACCCTGTTTGGGACTCTCTGAGTTTCTTGGACTTGGGTGATTATTTCCTTCCCCATTTTAGGGATGTTTTCAACTATTATCTCCTCAAGTATTTTTTCATGGTCTTTCTTTTTGTCCTCTTCTTCTGGGACTCCTATGATTTGAATGTTGGGGCATTTAACATTATCCCAGAGGTCTCTGAGGTTGTCCTCATTTATTTTAATTCTTTTTTTTCCCTCTCTGTATCATTTATTTCTACCATTTCATCTTCTACCTCACTTATCCTATCTATCTTCTGCCTGTGTTATTCTACTGTTGGTTCCTTTCAGAGTGTTTTTGATCTCATTTATTGCATTATTCTTTATATATTGACTCTTTTTTTATTTCTTCCAGGTCTTCATTAAGTCTTTCTTGGATCTTCTCGATCCTTGTTGCCAGGCTATTTATCTGTAACTCCAATTTGCTTTCAAGATTTTGTATCATTTTTACTATCATTATTCAGAATTATTTATCAGGTAGATTCCCTATCTCTTCCACTTTTGTTTGGTTTGGTGGGCATTTATCCTGTTCCTTTACCTGCTGGGTATTTCACTGCCTTTTCACCTTGTTTATATTGCTGTGTTTGGGGTGGCCTTTCCATATTCTGGCAGTTTGTGTTTCCTCTTTATTGTGAGGTTCCTCACTGTGGGTGGGGTTGGCTGGGTGGCTTGTCAAGGTTTCCTGGTTAGGGAAGCTTGTGTCGCTCCATCTATATAGCACTGATGATAAAACATCTAGGTTAATGATGAAAAGTTTCTCCATAGTGAGGTACACCCGGAGAGGTACACAGAGTTACATGGAGAAGAGAAGAGGGAAGAGGGAGTTAGAGGTGACCAGGAGGAGCAGAGGGGGTATCAAAAGGTGAGAGAACAAGCTAGTCAGTAATTGCTTCCCTATGTGCTCTCCACAGTCTGGACCCCTCAGAGATGTTCACGGAGTTACACAGAGAGGAGAAGAGGGAGGAAGGAGACAGAGGTGGCCAGGAGGGTAAAACGGGGAATCAAAAGGAGAGAGACAGATCCAGCCAGTTATCCGTTCCCTAAGTGTTCTCAACAGCCCAGAACATACAAAGAGATTCACCGAGTTTGGTAGAGAAGAAAAGGGGACGGGGGAGATAGAGGCGACCTGGTGGAGAAAAAGGAGAGTCAAAAGGAGGAGAGAGCAATCAGGCCAGTGATCCTGCTCCCAGGTTGAAAATGGGTACTGAAGATTGGGTTCGTAAAGGTACAAAGTTGACAACAAATACCAAAAAGCAAAGATTAAAAATCCTGAGTAGAGGCTAGATTCCCAAAAATACAATATTAAAAAACAAAAAAAAAAAAAAAAAGAAAAAAGAAAGGAAAAAACCCCCAAAAATCAAACCAACATCCAACAACAAACAAACAAAGCCACAGAAATTATAATATACATATATGAAGTTTGTTTTAAAAATAGGGTCTTTTTCTTTTGCAAGGTAATAGTAGGTTATGAAAATGAAAATTTAAGGAGTAATGGGGACTTAAATAATAAATAAATAAAAATAAAACAAAATAAAAAATTTAAAAAAAATTTAAATATTTTTTTAAATTTAAAAAATGATAGTAGTAACAATATATCCGAGACTTTCTCTGGAGCTGTTGCAGACAGTGTGGGGTCAGTTTATCTTCAGATAGTTCCTTGGTCCAGCTTGTACTTCTCAAGGTCTATAGGCCCCTTCCTATGTAGTCGGTGGTAACGCCAGGGTATTAATCTATTGCACCTGTCACTTCTGAAGCGGTTCACTCTGTTTATTTCAGCTTCTGTTTGCTGGTCTCTTCAGTGTCTAATTTCTGCCCTGCCACAAGGGGCATGGTGGTGGTCACTTTTTTTTTCTTCTTTTTTTTAGGCTCGCTTTTTCAGCCGTGCTTTGGGGAGGGAGGAACACTGTGAACAAATATCACTGGTGTGTGCTCACAGTGATTCAGCCGCACTGGGTTTGTCCCCGCTCACGGGGTGTGTGCTTTCCCAGTCTACACTGTTCAGACTCTAGGTTGCTCTGCTGGTAGCTGTCTGATGTGGGCCCTGGTTTACATGCACTTCCCAGGTCTAAACTGCTCAGGTTCACGTTCTTGGCTACTCCACTAAGGCGCAGACTTGATTGGGCCTGTGTTTTGCGCCTGTCCCAGGCCTGAGCAGCTCAGGTGACCAGGTGCTTGGTGCGCGTAGTCGCCCCCAGTTAGAGGCTGTGGCTTAGCCCATCCCCCATTCCAGCCGCTCGGTTTTCTGGGTGTACAATGAGCGTGCCTTCTTAGGTGTGCCAAGCGTCTATTCTGGGCAGCTTGTCTCTGGCTGCAACCTCCCGGTGGATGTCCATCGTCTGGAGTCCCAAGAAGTCTTGGATAGCAAAGAAGTCTGCTTGCAGTTTGGTATAGGATGCCTCTCTGGGGACGAGATTGCCCTCTTCCAACTCTGGCTGCCCTCGCCTGCTTGTCTCCGGTGGGGTGATGGTCCGTACGCAGCCAGCTAGCTCTGCTCAGTCGTTTGTTCTGTGAGCATGCCTGGTGGTGTCTTAGGTTAGGGCTTTTCTGGTGATGTGATGGCAGGATAACGATCCCATATTCTGGGTTGCTATCAAGCTATTTCCCTCAGACTGCCCTCAGGGCACTCAGGCCCAGTCCTCACCCTAAGGAATGCAGCCCGCTCCTCCCTGCCCCTCCCCTGCTTGCTAGTGGGGGATGCGAGCATCTGGGCTGCTGCTCTGCTGGGAGTTGCTGTTAGGCACGTAATCTGTAGGTTTTAATTATTTATTTATTTTTCCTCCTGGTTATTTTGCCCTCTGAGATTCCAAGGCTCGCCACAGACCCACCAGAGAGAGTATTTCCTGGTGTTTGGAAACTTCTCTCTTTTTAAAGACTCCCTTCCCAGGACGATTGCCATCCTACCTCTTTTGTCTTTCTTTTTATCTTTTATATTTTGTCCTACCTCCTTTCGAAGACAATGGGCTGCTTTCTGGGTGCCTGATGTCCTCTGCCAGCAATCAGAAGTTGTTCTGTGGAATTAGCTTGGCGTTCAAATGTTCTTTCAATGAATTTGTGGGGGAGAAAGTGGTCTCCCTGTCCTATTTCTCCGCCACCTTAGGACTGCCCCCCCCCCCCAAATATTAAGTTTTTTTTCTCTCTGTGTGTGTATACATATTTGTGCCTTTTATTCCCCCACAAACCCACAACTCAGATGCTTTTCTGCTTCTCCTTAGTCTTTCCCCAGTATACAGTTCTTGCCAGAACACTGTCTTCCTGCCTGTGATGCTTTCTCTTTCTACTTCTTGGATCAGTGGTCCTCCCATCCTGCTGTGCAACAGAAAAATGAACCCAAATTAGGTGCCATTAATATATTGATAATAGTATTGAAGGCAGAAGAAAGATTTAGTCTTAGAGACTTGATGATGTGCCTCTCGGTCAATTTTTCACTTCTCACTGGATGTGTGTGCATTAGTTGCTCAATCTTGTCCTACTCTTTGTGACCCCATGGACTGTAGCCTACCAGGCTTCTCTGTCCATGGAGTTCTCATGGCAAGCATACTGGAGTGGGTTGCCATTTCCTTCTCCAGGAGATCTTCCCGACCCAAAGATTGAACTCAGGTCTGTATTGCAGGCAGACTCTTCACTTTCTGAGCCATCAGGGATACTCAGGCTTGTCTATGACATCTAAAGGATCAGATATTTAGAAAACACCCTGTATGTGTAAATTTTTTCTGTTTTCATTCACTCAGACTCTGTGTGAAACTTGGGCTCCACTGAGCCCCTAACTCAGGAGGGTTCAAGATGTCAATTTGAGCTCCTGCAATTTAAATGATCTAGCCACATGCCTGGAAAGCCAACTCCTCTAGGTGTGGGCCTTGGTCCTGACTGCTTTAGTAAAGCTCACCTCTCCATCCCTTCCTGATCCCACATCCCTCCTTATTTGAAGCCCCTCCAGTCAGAAGACTCTGTCTCTCTTCTTTGGGAAACTCTCAGTTCAGTACAGTTCAGTCCCTCAGTCGTGTCCGACTCCTTGTGACCCCATGAATCACAGCACGCCAGGCCTCCCTGTCCATCACCAACTCCCGGAGTTTACTCAAACCCATGTCCATCGAGTCAGTGATGCCATCTAGCCATCTCATCCTCTGTTGACCCCTTCTCCTCCTGCCCCCAATCCCTCCCAGCATCAGGGTCTTTTCCAATGAGTCAACTCTTCTCATGAGGTGGCCAAAGTACTGGAGTTTCAGCTTCACCATCAGTCCTTCCAATGAACACCCAGAACTGATCTCCTTTAGGATGGACTGGTTGGATCTCCTTGCAGTCCAAGGGACTCTCAAGAGGCTTCTCCAACAACATAGTTCAAAAGCATCAATTCTTCTGCACTCAGCTTTCTTCGCAGTCCAACTCTCACATCCATACATGACCACTGGAAAAACCATAGCCTTGACTAGACGGACCTTTGTTGGCAAAGTAATGTCTCTGCTTTTTAATATGCTATCGGGGTTGATCATAACTTTCCTTCCAAGGATTAAGCATCTTTTAATTTCATGGCTGAAATCACCATCCACAGTAATTTTGGAGCCCCCCAAAATAAAGTCTGACACTGCTTCCACTGTTTCCCCATCTATTTGCCATGAAGTGATGGGACCAGATGCCATGATCTTAGTTTTCTGAATGTTGAGCTTCAAGCCAACTTTTTCACTCTCCTCTTTCACTTTCATCAAGAGGCTCTTTAGTTCTTCTTCACTTTCTGCCGTAAGGGTGGTGTCATCTGCATATCTGAGGTTACTGATATTTCTCCCAGCAATCTTGATTCCAGCTTGTGCTTCTTCCAGCCCAGCATTTCCCATGATGTTCTCTGCATATAAGTTAAATAAGCAGGGTGACAATATACAGCCTGACGTACTCCTTTTCCTATTTGGAACCAATCTGTTGTTGAATGTCCAGTTCTAACTATTGCTTTCTGACCTGCATATAGGTTTCTCAAGAGGCAGGTCAGATGGTCTGGTATTCCCATCTCTTTCAGAATTTTCCACAGTTTATTGTGATCCACACAGTCAAAGGCTTTGGCATAGTCAATAAAGCAGAAATAGATGTTTTTTCTGGACTCTCTTGCTTTTTCTTTGACCCAGCGGATATTGGCAATTTGATGTCTGGTTCCTCTGCCTTTTCTAAAACCAGCTTGAACATCTGGAAGTTCTCAGTTCACGTATTGCTGAAGCCTGGCTTGGAGAATTTTGAGCATTACTTCACTACTGTGTGAGACGAGTGCAATTTTGTGGTAGTTTGAGTAGTCTTTGTGATTGCCTTTCTTTGGGATTGGAATGAAAACTGATCTTTCCAGTCCTGTGGCCACTGCTGAGTTTTCGAGATTTGCTGGCATATGGAGTGCAGCACTTTCACAGCATCATCTTTCAGGATTTGAAATAGCTCAACTGAAATTCTATCACCTCCACTAGCTTTGTTCATAGTGATGCTTCCTAAGGCCCACTTGACTTCAAGTTCCAAGATGTCTGGCTCTAGGTGAGTGAGCTCACCATCGAGATTATCTGAGTCATGAAGATCTTTTTTTGTATAGTTCTTCTGTGTATTCTTGCCACCTAGGTCCATATCATTTCTGTCCTTTGTCGAACCCATGTTTGCATGAAATGTTCCCTTGGTATCTCTAATTTTCTTGAAGAGATCTCTAGTCTTTCCCATTCTATTGTTTTCTTCTATTTCTTTCCATTGATTGCTGAGGAAGGCTTTCTTATCTCTCCTTGCTATTCTTTGGAACTCTGCATTCAAATAGGAATATCTTTCCTTTTCTCCTTTGCTTTTTGCTTCCCTTCTTTTCACAGCTATTTGTAAGGCCTCCTCAGACAACCATTTTGCCTTTTTTGCATTTCTTTTCCATGGGGATGGTCTTAATCCCTGTCTCCTGTATAATGTCACGAACCTCCATCCATAGTTCATCAGGCACTCTATCAGATCTAGTCCCTTAAATCTATTTCTCATTTCCACTGTATAGTCATAAGGGATTTGATTTAGGTCATACCTGAAAGGTCTAGTGGTTTTCCCTACTTTCTTCAATTTAAGTCTGAATTTGGCAATAATGAGTTCATGATCTAAGCCACAGTCAGCTCCCGGTCTTGATTTTGCTGACTGTATAGAGCTTCTCCATCTTTAGCTGCAAAGAATATAATCAATCTGATTTCGGTGTTGACCATCTGGTGATGTCCATGTGTAGAGTCTTCTCTTATGTTGTTGAAAGAGGGTGTTTGCTATTACCAGTGTGTTCTGTTGGCAAAACTCTATTAGTATTTGCCCTACTTCATTCTGTACCTCAAGGCCAAATTTACCTGTTATTTAGGTGTTTTTTGTCTTCCTACTTTTGCATTCCAGTCCCCTATGATGAAAAGGATATCTTTTTTGGGTGTTAGTTCTAAAATGTGTTGTAGGTCTTCATAGAACCGTTCAGGTTCAGCTTCAGCATTACTGGTTGGGTCATAGGCTTGGATTACCGTGATATTGAGTGGTTTGCCTTGGAAACGAGCAGAGATCATTCTGTCGTTTTTGAGATTGCATCCAAGTACTGCATTTTGGACTCTTGTTGACTATGAGGGCTACTCCATTTCTTCTAAGAGATTCTTGCCTGCAGTGGTAGATATAATGGTCATCTGAGTTAAATTCACCCATTCCAGTCCATTTTAGTTAGCTGATTCCTAAAATGTCGACATTCACTCTTGCCATCTCATGTTTGACCACTTCCAATTTGCCTTGTTTCACGGACCTAATATTCCAGGTTCCTATGCAATATTGCTCTTTGCAGCATCGGACTTTACTTCCATCACCAGTCATATCCACAACTGGGTGTTGTTTTTGCTTTGGCTCTATCTCTTCAGTCTTTCTGGAGGTATTTCTCCACTGATCTCTAGTAGCATATTGGGCACCTACTGACTTGGGGAGTTCATCTTTCAGTGTCCTATCTTTTTGCCTTTTCATACTGTTTATGGGGTTCTCAAGGCAAGAATACTGAAATAGTTTGTCATTCCCTTCTCCAGTGGACCACGTTTTGTCAGATCTCTCCACCATGACCTGTCTGTCTTGGGTGGCCCTACAAGGTATGGCTCATAGTTTCATTGAGTTAGACAAGGCTGTGGTCCATGTGATCAGTTTGATTAGTTTTCTGTGACTGTGGTTTTCATTCTGTCTGTCCTCTGATGGAGAAGGATAAGAGGCTTATGGAAACTTCCTGGTGGGATAGACTGACTGAGGGGGAAACTGGGTCTTGTTTTGATGGGTGGGGCCATACTCAGTAAATCTTTAACCCAATTTTCTGTTGATGGGTGGGGATGTTTCCCCTCCCTGCTATTTATCTGGGGCCAAACTATGGTGGAGGTAATGAAGATAATGGTTGACCTCCTTCAGAAGTTCCCTGGCATGGACTGCTACACTCAGTGCCCCCAACCCTGCAGCAGGCCACCACTGACCAACGCCTCTGCTGGAGACTTCTGGACACTCGTGGACAAGCGCCGGTCAGTCTCTTGTGGGGTCACTTCTCCTTTCTCCTGGGTCCTAGTGCTCTAGGTTCTGTCTGTGCCCTCCAAGAGTCTATTTCCCAGTCCTCTGTAAGTTCTGGCAGCTCACGGTGAGGTTAATGGCGACCTCTTCCAAGAGGGCTTATGCCAGACTAAGTCTGCTGCACCCAGCGCCCCTGCCCCTGTGGCAGTCCACTGCTGACCTGTACCTCCACAGGAGATACTCAAACACACTTCTGTCTCAGTCTCTTTGGAATCTCTGGGTCCTGGTGCACACAAGGTGTGTTTGAGCCATTTGAGCATCTCTGGCGGGTATGGGGTTTGATTCTAAATGTGATGTTGTCCCTTCTACCATCTTGCTGGGACTTCTCCTTTGTCCTTGGACAGGGGCTATCTCCTCAAAGTCTCTCCAGCACCGCCGAGCCACTGCTCCAGCATCTACTGTCTTGCTGGTGCTTCTCTGCTCTTGGACGGTGGGGTATTCATAAAGCTAAGATCATGGCATCTGGTCCCATCACTTCATGGCAAATAGATGGGGAGACAGTGGGAACAGTGACAGACTTTATTTTGTCTGTCACTCCAAAATCACTGCAGATGGTGACTGCAGCCATGAAATTAAAAGACACTTGCTCCTTGGAAGAAAAGCTATGACCAACGTAGAGAGTGTGTTAAAAAGCAGAGACATTACTTTGCCAGCAACGGTTCATCTAGTCAAACCTGTGGTTTTTCCAGTAGTCAAGTGTGGATGTGAGAGTTGGACTATAACGAAAGCTGAGCATTGAAGAACTGATGGCTTTGAACTGTGGTGTTGGAGAAGACTCTTGAGAGTCCCTTGGACTGCAAGGATAACCAACCAGTCCATCCTAAAGGAAATCAGTCCTGAATATTCATTGAAAGGACTGATGCTGAAGCTGAAGCTCCAATACTTTGTCCACCTAATGCGAAGAACTGACTCATTAGAAAATACCCTGATTCTGTAAAAGACTGAAGGCGGGAAGAGAAAGAGATGAGAGAGGATGAGATGGACATGAGTCTGAGTAAACTTCGGGAGTTAGTGAGGAAAGGGAGGATTGGCATGCTGCAGTCCATGGGGTCGCAAAGAATCGGACTGAGTCACTGAACTGAACTGAACTGATATTATCATCAATATTATCATCATTTCTCAATATTTTCTAATTTTTAAATTTATTCCCAGACACATGTATTTTTGGAAAGGATGTTCCTTAATTTCCCCAACAGGGATTGCTAACTATATTTTCTTATCAATTCTTAATTTAATGTCATTGTTGTCAGAGTAAATACACTGTATGAATTCAATTATCTGAAAAATTTTGCCTTATCATATGGTCGTTTTTGATAAATGCTCTACTGCATTTAGATAATGTGACTTCTTTCATTGTTGGGTGCATTTTTCAATACATGTTATCTAGTTAGTTGTGCTGGTTGTGCCATTTACCCTTCCTATTCTCTTCCTTCTTTTTTTGTATTCTTGGTCTTCATGCTATGAGAAAAATATGTTCAAATTTTCCCCATTTTGATTGTATTAATAATTTTGTCTGTTTCATCTTTCCATTCTGTCAAATTTATTTGAAACCTATGTTCTGACATCTTTCTTGGATTTTGATATTTGTAATATCTTTACTAAGGATTTGTCCCATTATAATCATGCAAATTGTCTTCTTAATTCAATTAGTGTATCTTACCTTAAAGCCCACTTTTCATGTCATTAATATAGCTACTCCAGTTTTCTTATGGTTAGTATTCACATAGCATATACATTTTCCTCATCATTTTACTTTCAACTGTTCTTTGCTCTCATAACGTAAGGTGAGTATCTTGCAAATACCATTTACATTAATTATGTTGTTTTATCTAGATTGGCTTTAACTTGAAGGATCTAATCCATTTACTGTAAATGTAATGACTGATATTCATGAGTTAATATCTACCATTTGCTTTTAATTATCCCACCTGATTTATGTTCCTTTTTCACTCCTTTGCATTCTTTTGTATTAAACACATCTGTAATTTTTCCAGATTTTCCTTTTTTTCCTTTGATTTTTCAGCAGCTTTAGTAGGTGTGGCAGTTTTTACCCCCTTCTATTCATTTTTTAGAAATTCTCAATCATTGTATCTTAAGATAGTACTTCTGCAGTTCTCTGTTTCTCTTCTCCTCCTCCTCCTCCTCTTCCACTTTCTCCTTCTCATCTCTCATCTCTGGGACTCCTCTATGTCCCTAATTTTGTGCCAAATTCTATATAAAATTCTTTTAAACATATGCATTCATCTCTTAATTCCAACTATTTTATTTTCAGTTGGCAACTCTTCCTTTGATGTTTTTTATTTATGATTATTTGTTAACTTTTTTCATCTGTTCACCCTTTTTTTCTCTTCTCTGCTTTTCCTAAATACATTGACCATACTACTAGTTAAAATCTCCATCTGCTGATTTGAGGATCTCTATCATATGTGCCTCTGAATCTTTCATCTTCTTTTCACTTTGTTACTTGTTGAGTCATCCCAGCTCTTCAAATGCTATGTAATTTTCTACTGAATTACATACAAAAAGATAAGCTACTCACCATACATTTTCTAACACCTGCAAAGATTCATCTTTTGTTCTGCTAGGCAGGTAGGGGAAAGGGTGCATATCACTCAAATATCTAAATACAACCTAGAACTGATCTGTAACAAGTCTGGGTTGTGGTTTTGGTAGCACTCATCTGCCTCTGATTTCCCTGTCCCTGTGTTATGGGCTTTCAGAGATTTCAGTTGAGAGCCTGGATGTTTTGGTAGCTTGGCACCCAAGAAAGTGAGGGAATATCCACTCTACTCTCTAAGGTTTTTGACTTCGTTCTTTGACCTCCTGCCCTTCATAGCTTGTGTACAGGGCACATATTTGAGGAGAAAGCCTGCTGTCTGAGAGAAGCTCTCAAGACTCCAATTTTGTCACCCCAGCACCAGGTAACCCCAAATTATGCTGGCTTCTGTGTCTGAATATGAGTCCCCTGCTTGCCTGGGTCCAGATTCTGAACCATTAACCCAGGGTTAACCCATTAATCGAGACAGAATTGGGAAATTCCTACTGAGAAAGAGAAGCTGTAGACCCTTGTCTAACACTGAAATGAGCTCCACTCTTAAGAATTTTAGCACATCCAGTCCATACTGTGTCCACAAATGTCTAAAACCTTTACTTTTATTTATTACATTTTCTAGCTGTTTTGGTTATATCTAGCACGAACATTGGCCTGCTACGAACTCCTCCATTCTTCGTGAAAATAGAAAATTTTAGATTTTTTTCTCTACTCATCATTTGTTAAAAGTACAACACTGCTAGACATTAGTTAACCTTTCTTTGCATCACCTTTTGTGTATATAAGGAGAGAGTAATATGGTGAGTTTGTCAATATTGCTTGTTCAAGTGCTTTCAGAACAGAAATAAAACCTATTTCTGCTCCGTGGTAAAGTTAAAAATGCATGATATTTTTATCCTAGAGAACAAATAACTTAAAATTTAAAATAACAGTGATTCCTGACACAAAGTCTAAAGAGATTATTACATTTGGGAGAAGATGCAACCTTCTATGATTCCCCGGGGATCTGGCCAATGTTAATATCATCTAACATCATCTCTCATACAAGTTTGCCCAGTCTACACAAAGAGATTACATTTTTTGAAAATAAGTATCCAGAGCTGGAGTCTGAATCCTAGAATCATAAGTGAAATATTCTGGGGGTAAACCATGGTGTCTCACAGACCATTTGTTTTTCATTTCTGCCTGACTGTACTAAGGAGAATGATTCTACTGGTAGAGGATTCATGGCTGCTCCCTGAGGCTTCTGATGAGGTCAGTTCCTGACTCCATGCCCATTAATATAATCCCTTTAACTCTCAGGTCAACAGCACCAACATGTGTGTGATTTGTAAGGAATCCATCCAGCAGTCAGCCCATTCCTGTGGCTCTGAACTCATTCAACTGCTCTGGGTGGAGAGACAAACATTGCCTGAATATCTTTCTCAGATGCTATGCAGAACTCGACAGATCAGAGGTTAATACTTCTGTCTCACCCTACTCAGTTGAGTAACGTTGCTTGTTTTTGCCCATTTTCAGCGTTATTATTCTCTTTTCATTGCAGTAAGAAACCAGACCCAGATGCTGGGGCATCATGTCTGAACACGCAGACTCTGCAGTCTCAGAGGATAGCGTGCCCCACTGTTCAGGTGAGGGTCCCACAGGACCAGAAGACCCTTCTCATTTCCCTTGTCAATGTCCCATTTCTCTCTCCTCAGTTAGCAGACAGCTCCGCCTGGTGAATGGAGATGGTCCCTGTTCCGGGAGAGTGGAAATTCTTTACCAGGACTCCTGGGGCACCATCTGTGATGATGGCTGGGACCTGGACGATGCCCGCGTGGTGTGCAGGCAGCTGGGCTGTGGAGAAGCTCTCAATGCCAAGGGGTCTGCTCACTTTGGGGCAGGATCAGGGCCCATCTGGCTGGCAGAAGTGAAATGTGGAGGAAAGGAATCCCACATGTGGAAGTGCCCTTCCCGGGGCTGGGGGAGACACAACTGCGGGCATAACGAGGATGCAGGAGTCATCTGCTCAGGTATGGTCTTTACAGAGTCCAATGGTTGAGAGAATGGAAATTACCAAGAAAGCAGGGATCGCAACATAAGGGCAGTTGGAGATAGGTGGGCTAGAGAGGTCTAAGATATCTACCAGTCCTTCCCCAGTGCACAAAGCATCTGTGAGTCATAAGCTTTATTTACTTTCCTCTTTATTCAGTTCAGTTCAATTCAGTTGCTCATCCGTGTCCAACTCTTTGAGACCCCATGAACCACAGCATGCCAGGCCTCCCTGTCCATCACCAACTCCCGGAGTCCACCCAAACCCATGTCCATTGTGTCGGTGATGCCATCCAACCATCTCGTCCTCTGTCGTCCCCTTCTCCTCCTGCCCTTAATCTTTCCCAGCATCAGGGTCTTTTCAAATGAGTCAGCTCTTCACATCAGGTGGCCAAAGTATTGGAGTTTCAGCTTCAACCTCAGTCCTTCCAATGAACACTTAGGACTGATCTCCTTTCAGAAGGACTGATTCAATCTCCTTGTCCTCTTTATTAGTCTCTGCTATTCTTTTCTCCTCCAGTGGTCTTACTTGATCTAGTATCTATGTTACCTCAATTAACTTCAAACTTCCTAAATATTATTTAGGATTCTTTTTTTTTTTTTGAAAAAACTGAAACATTTGCAAATCATCACACACTTTCTTTGCACAGTTAGCCCATGGGAGGGAAGGACAAGAATGAGGACATACCTTCCTCAGTGGAATGGTTTCTGTACATACAGTGTGAGACACTATTTTGCACTAGGTTCCTGGGAGTTCAGGCAGAGAGCATATACTGAACAAATCAAGGAAGAATTGATGGATTTTTGCCAAATTGTAAGTCTCTTTTGCAAATTTAGGTGTAAATATTCAGGCAGGACCAAAGAATTGTGGATGAAATGCTATCAGTCCTAAGTTCTCCTTTCTTTGTTACTAGAAAAGATCCTCTCTGCATTTTTTCTTTTAAAACATCCATGTAAACTTGAACTTTGGAGGAACACTTAGCCATGCACTGACAAGTCAGTAGTGGAAGCAATATATATTAGTTGCTGTGGTTTATGGTAAGTTTATACCTGATGACTTTAATAATATAAGACAAGGGCTTATTTGATAAGAATGGGAGTAAGGGGACAAGCATAATTTTTGAAGAAGGTATTTTTGAAAAGATACAGTAGCTAGGAGAGAGGGAATGGAAATGGGAGCTGAGGAAGGCCCATATGGAGTTCACTGACCATCTAGGTGTGGTGTTGATGATGCCACATGTGCCTAAGGATACAGGATATCCATATAGCTAGAGACCAGCTGAGGATGTATTTGAGTATAACTTTCATTTTGTCTTAGGTGGGGCTGATTCATATAAATAAATAGTTCTGTAAAGAATCATTGTTCTCTTTTAGTTATCCAAGTCTCTCATGAAGTTTTCAGGGGGCTTTAAACTGCCTACTTGTTTTTCTCCTGCACTAGAACTAAACCTGCACAAAGATAAGAACATTGTTTTATTGTGATTTACATTCCCAGCATCTCCCAACATTCCTGCAACATGAGACTTCCAGTTTAACCTACCACACACACCATACACACTCCACTCCTACAGAAGTTATTACCTTTCAGAGTCTCCTTTCCATCCATCCATTTGTAGCCCTTAAGATTGCTTTTTCTTATGAACTTCCTGGTGGTCCAGGAGTTAAGAATTTGTCTTCAAATGAGGGGATGCTGGTTCGATCCTTAGTGGGAAACTAAGATCCCACATGCTGTAGAGCAACTAAGTCCTGTCCCACTTTGGCCCTGTCCTACAACTAGAAAGCTGGTGCGCCACAACTACTGAGTCCTAGAGGTCGAGCACTCATGCTCCCAATAAAGGAAGCTGCTGACTGTCACAACTAGGAAGAGCCTGCATCACAACAACAAAAAGATTGCTTTCTCTTGTCTGCAGTAAGAGAAATAGGAATAAGTATCAGGGTTAGGTGGGCTTCCCTGGGGGCTAAAATGGTAAAGAATCTGCCTGCAGTGCAGGAGACCCAGGTTTGATCCCTGGGTTGGGAAGATCTCCTGGAGGAGGGCATGGCTACCCACTCCAGTATTTCTGCCCATCAACAGAGGAGCCTGGCCAGCTGCTAGTCAGACACAACTGAGTGACTAACACTTTCACTTTTTTACTTTTCATCAGGGTTAGGTGGAGGTTGAGAGGAGCACATAACATGTTAAAAACATGCTGGACTGGTGTTTTCCCCAAATCTTTCTATCTTTCATCCATATTGAGGCTTTTGCTATTTGGATATCTCTAAGCTATACATGGGGGGAAGGCAATGGCAACCCACTCCAGTACTCTTGCCTGGAAAATCCCATGGACGGAGCAGCCTGGTAGGCTGCAGTCCATGGGGTCGCTAAGAGTCAGACACGGCTGAACGACTTCACTTTCACTTTTCACTTTCATGCATTGGAGCAGGAAATGGCAAACCGCTCCAGTGTTCTTGCCTGGAGAATCCCAGGGACTGGAGTGCCTTGTGGGCTGCCGTCTATGGGGTCGCACAGAGTCGGACAGGACTGAAGCAACTTAGCAGCAGCAGCAAGCTATACATGGCTCTTTGCTCTCTGCTCTCCTCCTCTCACTTCCCTTTTATACATCATGCTGTCTTCTTATCTCAACAATCCAAATAGAAAAGGAATATATAGTATACAGGTAAGATCAAAAGGCATCAATTACCATCACTCCTTAGCATATGCTTAGATTTCCATGTCTTAGAAGAAAACCCCCTAATTTGAAGTAATCAAACTCAAACTCTTTTGCATTCTCTCACTGAGAATTCACTGTATTTCAGGTTCATCCATATATCCTAGGCTTTCAAGAAAGATGGCTAGGACCAGCTCCTCCCTCTCTCATGACTCTGAGATTTTTTAGTATCAAACTCATCTATGGAAAATTTCTTTTCACAATCAGGTTACCTAAGAAATTCTTGAAATTTTTCATCATCAAAAATTATGAGATATAAAACCTTGAAATCATAATAATAAACTAAATTTCATCCCATGAGCCATAAGTCTGTCTACAGTCTGGCCTGCACTCACAAACTCAGCCCTCATGATTTTCCTAATCCTCAGACACTTGAGTCTTGGCTCCTGAGAGAAAAGTGGCTGGAAATCTACCCCCAGAAATCTCAGGATGGTCTTCTAACCTTGTCTGTCTCTAAGCCTCTAACTTCTTGAATCCCATGGACCTACCTCACTCTGGGTTAGTTAAGCTCTGCACCCAGGTCTTATGCCCACTGAAGTGCAGTTTCCTTGGGTTCTGTGGTTTCCAGGCCCCTAGATGAGGAATTCACAATCCTATCCAACCTCAAAATATACACTCTTAGAAATCAAGTCATTCCAAACTGTAAATACTAATGGGTTTCTCTTCAGAAACCTGCTCAAGAAAAATGCAATTTGACAGTAATTGTTATATTCTCTCTCCATGCCATACTCCTGGAAAAGATAAGCTTTTACATGATTGCTCGTGACATGTTGTTTCCAATTGTCAAGACTGGATCATGGACACTCACTGGGTTTATTGTTTTCATTTGTTGTTTTCTCTTAGGATTTATGCATCTGGTTGAAGGGGATGGACCCTGCTCAGGGCGAGTTGAAGTGTATTCTGGAGGACACTGGACTCCGGTGTCTGATGGAAACTTCACATTTCCCACTGCCCACGTCATCTGTGCAGAGCTGGGATGTGGCAAAGCTGTGTCTGTGCTGGGACACGTGCCCTTCAGAGAGTCTGATGGCCGGATCTGGGCTGAAGAGTTTAGGTGTAAGGGGGAGGAGCCTAAGCTCCAGTTTTGCCCCAGAGTGCCCTGTCCAGGGGGCACTTGTCACCACAGTGGAGCTGTTCAAGTTGCCTGTTCAGGTGAGATGTAGGTCAGGACTTAGCCTCCTTGCACACTCTGTTCAGGTGAGAAATCATGAGATTTTGCTGAAATCATGCCTTTTTCTACCAGCATACTCAGAAGTCCGGCTCATGACAAACGGCTCCTCTCAGTGTGAGGGGCAGGTGGAGATGAACATTTCTGGACGATGGAGAGCTCTCTGTGCCTCCCACTGGAGTCTGGCCAATGCCAATGTTGTCTGTCATCAGCTCGGCTGTGGAGTCGCCATCTCCACCCCCAGAGGGCCACACTTTGTGGAAGGAGGTGATCAGATCTTAACGGCCCGATTTCACTGCTCGGGTGCGGAGTCCTTCCTGTGGAATTGCCCTGTGACTGCCCTGGGTGGTCCTGACTGGTCCCATGGCAACATGGCCTCTGTGATCTGCTCTGGTAAGAGATGGGGAAAGGCTACTCGTACTCAGGATGCTCCTGGAGTGAAATGTCCCCAAGAGCAGAGAGTGAGGGAAAATGGACTTCAAAAGTCCACAGTGAAATGTGGTTCTTCTCATTGTTCATTCATTTTTCAGGTCAGGGCAAGAAATGTGAAGGGGAATAATATATTTTATTATTATTATTTTTTAATTTTTCATTTATTTTTATTAGTTGGAGGCTAATTACTTTACAATATTGTAGTGGTTTTGGCCATACATTGACATGAATCAGAAATGGATTTACATGTATTCCCCATCCAGATCCCCCCTCCCACCTCCCTCCCCATCCCAACCCTCTGGGTCTTCCCAGTGCACCAGCCCTGAGCACTTGTCTCATGCATCCAATCTGGGCTGGTGATCTGTTTCACCCTTGATAGTATACTTGTTTCAATGCTATTCTCTCAGAACATCCCACCCTCGCCTTCTCCCCCAGAGTCCCAAAGTCTGTTCTGTATATCGGTGTCTCATTTTCTGTTTTGCATATAAGATTATCATTACCATCTTTTAAAATTCCATATATATGCATTAATATACTGTATTGGTTTTTATCTTTCTGGCTTACTTCACTCTGTATAATGGGCTCCAGTTTCATCCATCTCATTAGAACTGATTCAAATGAATTCTTTTTAAAGGCTGAGTAATATTCCATGGTGTATATGTACCACTGCTTCCTTACCTATTTCTGCTGATAGGCATCTAAGTTGCTTCCATGTCCTGGCTATTATAAACAGTGCTGCGATGAACATTGCGGTACATGCGTCTCTTTCAGATCTGGTTTCCTCGGTGTGTATGCCCAGAAGTGGGATTGCTGGGTCATATGGCAGATCTATTTCCAGTTTCTTAGGAATCTCCACACTGTTCTCCATAGCGGCTCTACTAGTTTGCATCCCCACCAACAGTGTAAGAGGGTTCCCTTTTCTCTACACCCTCTCCAGCATTTATTGCTTGTAGACTTTTGGATAGCAGCCATTCTGACTGGCGTGTAATGGTACCTCACTGAGGTTTTGATTTGCATTTCTCTAATAATGAGTGATGTTGAGCATCTTTTCATGTGTTTGTTAGCCATCTGTATGTCTTCTTTGGAGAAATGTCTGTTTAGTTCTTTGGCCCATTTTTTGATTGGGTCATTTATTTTTCTGGAATTGAGCTGCAGGAGTTGCTTGTATATTTTGGAGATTAATCCTTTGTCTTTTGCTTTGTTTGCTATTATTTTCTCCCATTTTGAGGGCTGTCTTTTCACCTTGCTTATAGTTTCCATTGTTGTGCAAAAGCTTTTAAGTTTAATTAGGTACCATTTGTTTATTTTTGTTTTTATTTCCAATATTCTGGGAGGGGGGTCATAGAAGATCCTGCTGTGATTCATGTAGGAGAGTGTTTTGCCTATGTTCTCCTCTAGGAGTTTTATAGTTTCTGGTCTTACATTTAGATCTTTAATCCATTTTGAGTTTATTTTTGTGTATGGTGTTAGAAAGTGTTCTAGTTTCATTCTTTTACAGTGGTTGACCAGTTTTCCCAGCACCACTTGTTGAAGAGGTGGTCTTTTTTCCATTGTATATCCTTGCCTCCTTTGTCGAAGATAAGGTGTCCGTAGGTATGTGGATTTATCTCTGGGCTTTCTATTCTGTTCCACTGATCTATATTTCTGTCTTTGTGCCAGTACCATATTGTCTTGATAACTGTGGCTTTGTAGTAGAGCCTGAAGTCAGGCAGGTTGATTCCTCCAGTCCCATTCTTCTTAAGAATACTTTGGCTTTTCGAGGTTTTTTGTATTTCCATACAAATTGTTTAATTATTTGTTCTAGTTCTTGAAAAATATCGTTGGTATCTTGATGGGGATTGCATTGAATCTACAGATTGCTTTGGGTAGTATAGTCATTTTCACCATATTGATTCTTCCAATCCATGAACACAGTATATTTTTCCATCTATTTGTGTCCTCTTTAATTTCTTTCATCAGTGTTTTATAGTTTTCTATATATAGGTCTTTCATTTCTTTAGGTAGATATACTCCTAAGTATTTTATTCTTTTTGTTGCAGTGGTGAATGGCATTGTTTCCTTAATTTCTCTTTCTGTTTTCTCATTGTTAGTGTATAGGAATGCAAGGGATTTCTGTGTGTTAATTTTATATCCTGCAACAGTACTGTATTCATTGATTAGCTCTAGTAATTTCCTGGTGGAGTCTTTAGGGTTTTATATGTAGAGGATCATGTCGTGTGCAAACAGCGAGAGTTTTACTTCTTCTTTTCCGATCTGGATTCTTTTAATTTCTTTTTCTGCTCTGATTGCTGTGGCCAACACTTCCAACACTATGTTGAATAGTAGTGGTGAGAGTGGGCACCCTTGTCTTGGCCTGACTTTAGGGGAAATGCTTTCCATTTTTCACCATTGAGGATAATGTTTGCTGTGGGTTTGTCATATATAGCTTTTATTATGTTGAGGTATGGTCCTTCTATTCCTGCTTTCTGGAGGGTTTTTATTTTTTTATCATAAATGGATGTTGAATTTTGTCAAAGGCTTTCTCTGCATCTATTGAGATAATCATATGGTTTTTGTCTTTCAATTTGTTAATGTGGTATATTACATTGATTGATTTGTGGATATTAAAGAATCCTTGCATTCCTGGGATAAAGCCCACTTGGTCATGATGTATGATCTTTTTAATATGTTGTTGGATTCTGTTTTCTAGATTTTGTTAAGGATTTTTGCATCTATGTTCATCAGTGATATTGGCCTATAGTTTTCTTTTTTTGTGGCATCCTTGTCTGGTTTTGGTATTAGGGTGATAGTGGCCTCACAGAATGAGTTTGGAAGTTTACCTTCCTCTGCAATTTTCTGGAAGAGTTTGAGTAAGATAGGTGTTAGCTCTTCTCTAAATTTTTGGTAGAATTCAGCTGTGAAGCCATCTGGTCCTAGGCTTTTGTTTGCTGGAAGATTTCTGATTACAGTTTCGATTTTTGCGCTTGTGATGGGTCTGTTAAGATCTTCTATTTCTTCCTGGTTCAGTTTTGGAAGGATATACTTTCCTAAGAATTCGTCCATTTCTTCCAAGTTGTCCATTTTATTGGCACAGAGCTGCTGGTAGTAGTCTCTTATGATCCTTTGTATTTCAGTGTTGTCTGTTGTGATCTCTCCATTTTCATTTCTAATTTTGTTGATTTGGTTCTTCTCCCTTTGTTTCTTGATGAGTCTGGCTAATGGTTTGTCAATTTTATTTACCTTTTCAAAAAAAAAAAAAAAACCAGCTTTGTTGATTTTTGCTATGGTCTCTTTTGTTTCTTTTGCATTTATTTCTGCCCTAATTTTTAAGATTTCTTTCCTTCTACTAACCCTGGGGTTCTTGATTTCTTCCTTCTCTAGTTGCTTTAGGTGTAGAGTTAGGTTATTTATTTGACTTTTTTCTTGTTTCTTGAGGTAAGCCTGTATTGCTATGAACCTTCCCCTTAGTACTGCTTTTACAGTGTCCCATAGGTTTTGGGTTGTTGTGTTTTCATTTTTGTTCGTTTCTATGCATATTTTGATTTCTTTTTTTATTTCTTCTATGATTTGTTGGTTATTCAGGAGCGTGTTATTTAGTCTCCATATGTTTGAATTTTTAATAGTTTTTTCCCTTAACTGAGATCTAATCTCACTGCATTGTGGTCCAAAAAGATATTTGGAATGATTTCAATTTTTTTGAATTTACCAAGGCTAGATTTATGGCCTAGGATGTGATGTATCCTGGAGAAGGTTCTGTGTGCACTTGAGAAAAAGGTGAAATTGATTGTTTTGGGGTGAAATTTCCTATAGATATCAATTAGGTCTAGCTGGACCATTGTGTCATTTAAAGTTTGTGTTTCCTTGTTAATTTTGTTTAGTTGATCTGTCCATGCGTGTGAGTGGGGTATTAAATTCTCCCACTATTATTGTGTTATTGTTAATTTCCCCCTTCATTCTTGTTAGCATTTGCCTTACATATTGTGGTGCTCCTATGTTGGGTGCACATATATTTATAATTCTTGTATCTTCTTCTTGGATTGATCCTTTGATCATTATGTAGTGTCCATCTTTGTCTCTTTTCACAGCCTTTATTTTGAAGTCTGTTTTATCTGATATAAGTATTGCGACTCCTGCTTTTTCTGGTCTCCGTTTGTGTGAAATATTTTTTTCCAGCCATTCACTTTCAGGCTGTATGTGTCTCTTGCTTTGAGGTGGGTCTCTTGTAGACAATATATATAGGGGTCTTGTTTTTGTATCCATTCAGCCAGTCTTTTTCTTTTGGTTGGGGTATTCAACCCATTTACATTTAAGGTAATTGTTGATAAGAATGGTCCTGTTGCCATTCGGTTTGTTGTTTTGTGTTCACGTTCATACAACCTTTCTGTGTTTCCTGTCTAGAGAAGACCCTTTAGCAGTTGTTGAAGAGCTGGTTTGGTGGTGCTGAATTCTCTCAACTTTTGCTTGTCTGTAAAGCTTTTGAATTCTCCTTCATATCTGAATGAGATCCTTGCTGGCTACAGTAATCCGGGTTCTAGGTTATTCTCTTTCATTACTTTAAGTATGTCCTGCCATTCCCTTCTGGCCTGAAGAGTTTCTATTGAAAGATCAGCTGTTATCCTTATGGGAATCCCCCAGGGTGTTATTTGTTTTTTCTCCCTTGCTGCTTTTAAGATTTGTTCTTTGTGCTTGATCTTTGTTAATTTGACTAATATGTGTCTTGGGGTGTTTCACCTTGGGTTTGTCCTGTTTGGGACTCTCTGGGTTTCTTGTATTTGTGTTACTATTTCTTTCCCCAGTTTGGGGAAGTTTTCAGCTATTATCTCCTCGAGTATCTTCTCATGGCCTTTCTTTTTGTCTTCTTCTTCTGGGACTCCTATGATTCGAATGTTGGGGTGTTTCACATTGTCCCAGAGGTCCCTGAGGTTGTCCTCATTTCTTTTAATTCTTTTTTTTTTTCCTCTCTGCTTCATTTATTTCCACCATTTTATCTTCTACCTCACTTATCCTATCTTCTGCCTCTGTTATTCTACTGTTGGTTCCCTCCAGAGTGTTTTTGACTCATTTATTGCATTATTCATTTTTAATTGACTCTTTTTTATTTCTTCTAGGTCCTTGTTAAACATTTCTTGCATCTTCTCAATCCTTGTCTCCAGGATATTTGTCTGTAACTCCATTTTGTTTTCAAGATTTTGGATCATATTTATTATCATTATTCTAAATTCTTTTTCAGGTAGATTCCCTATCTCCTCCTCTTTTGTTTGGCTTGGTGGGCATTTTTCATGTTTCTTTATCTGCTGGGTATTTCTCTGCCTTTTCATCTTATTTAGATTGCTGTGTTTGGGGTGGCCTTTCTGTATTCTGGTAGTCTGTGGTTCCTTTTTATTTTGGAGGTTTCTCCCAGTGGGTGGGGCTGGATGTTTGACTTGTTGAGGTTTGCTGGCTAGGGAAGCTTGTGTCGGTGTTCTGGTGGGTGGAGCTGGATTTCTTCTCTCTGGAGTGCAATGGAGTGTCCAGTAGTGAGTTTTGAGATGGGTCTATGGGTTTGGTGTGACTTTGGGCAGCCTGTATATTGACGCTCAGGGCTATGTTCCTACGTTGCTGGAGAATTTGGGTGGTATGTCTTCCTGTGGAACTTACTGGTTCTTGGGTGGTGGTTGGTTTCAGTGTAGGTATGGAGGCTTTTGTATGATCTCTTATTAATTAATGTTCCCTGTAGTCAGGAGTTCTCTGGTGTTCTCAGGTTTTGGGCTTAAGCCTCTTGCCTCTGGATTTCAGTCTTATTCTTTCAGTAGCCTCAAGACTTCTCCATCCATACAGCACTGCTAATAAAACTTCTAGGTTAATGGTGAAAGGATTCTCCACAGTGAGGGCCACCCAGAGAGGCTCACAGAGTTACATGAAGATGAGGAGAGGGAGGAACGAGATAGAGGTGAGCAGGAGGAGAAAAGGGGGGATTCAAGAGGGAAGAGACAGATCTAGGTTGTACTCTGTTCCCTAAGTGTTCTCCGCAGCCCAGAACACCCACAGAGATTCACAGAATTGCATTGAGAAGAGAAGGGGGAGGGAGGAAATAGAGGTGATCTGGGGGAGAAAAAGGAGAGTCAAAAGGGAGAGAGTGATCAAACTAGTAATCACACTCCAGAGTAAAAATGGGTACTGAAGGTTGGATTCTTAAATGTCCAAAATTGATATCAAACACTGAAAAACAAAGATGAAAAATCTAGAGTGGAGGTTAGACTCTTAAAAATACAATATTAAAAAACCACAAAAACACAAAAAATTTAAGAAATATATATGAAGTTTGCTTTAAAAATAGGGTCCTTTTTTTTTTTTTTTTTGGCCAGGTTATAGTGGGTTATAAAAATGAAAATTAGGGAAATAATAGAGGACTTAAAAAAAAGAGAGAAAAAAAATTTTAAATTAAAAAAACAGATAATAATAGTAAAAATATATCTAGGAATTTCTCTGGAGCTGCTGTGGGCAGTGTGGGTTTGGTTCAGTTTCAGATAGCTCCTTGTTCCAGCTTACACTTCTCCATATCTATAGGCCCCTTCCAGTGTAGTCGGTGTTAACTGCAGGGATTTTATTCTGTTGCACCTGTCACTTCTAAAGCGGTTCCCTTTGTTTATTTGGCTTCTGTTTGCAGATCTCTTCAGTGTCTAATTTCCGCCCTGACACAGGCGGGCAGAGGTGGTCTCTTGTTTAGGTTCGCTTGTTCAGTCGTGCTGTGGGGAGGGAGGGGCACTGCAGACAAATCTCACTGGTCTGTGTCGGGAGCACTCGCAGTGTTCCGGCCACACTGGGTTTGCCCCCGCTCCTGGCGTGTGTACCTTCCCTGTCTAGACTGCTCAGGCTCCATTTTGCTCTACAGGGAGCAGGGCCTGAGTTGCGTGCACTTCCCAGGCATAAGCGGCTCAGATTCAGGTTTTCGGGTACTCCACAAAGACGCAGACTCGGTTGGGCCTGCGTTTTGTGCCTTTCCCGTCCGAGCAGCTCAGGCAGCCAGGAGCTTGATGAACGCACTCTCCTCCGCTGCAGTGCGCCTTATCCCCTCCGCGGTCCCAGCCTCAGTTTACGCCTTGTGTCCCTCTGGGAAGCTGATTTCTGGCTGCGACCCTGCTGGCAGATGTCGACCATCCAGAATCTCAGGAAGTCTTTGGTTAGAGACTGGAAGCCTGTTTGCAGTTTGGTAGGGGTGCTGTCTCTGGGGCCGAGTTTGCCCTCTCCCCCTCCCCCCTGCCTCCTGCCTCTGGCGGGGAATGGGCCGGTTTGCAGCCGGCTAGCTCTTCTCAGGTATTCGCTCAGTCCTTTGTTCTGGGAAAGGGCGGGTAGTGCCTAAATTTAGGGCTTTTCCCAGGTTAATTCTCTCTCTCTTGCTATCCCACAGTTTAAGTTGTTATATTGCATTAGCTCCCTCCGATTGCCCTCAGGGCATTCAGGCCCGGTCCTTACCCTAAGCAATGCCGCCCCCTCCTCTCTGTTCATCCCCCTCTTGCTGGTGGCGGATGCAAGCGTCTGGGGTACTTTGCTGCTGCGAGTTGTTTTTAGGCATGCAATCTGTGGGTTTTATTTATTTTCCCTCCCAGTTAGGTTGCCCTCTGAGATTCGAAAACTTCCCCCAGATCCGCCAGTGAGAGGGTTTCCTGGTGTTTAGAAACTTCCTCTATTAAGGGTCCCTTCCAGGGACGGATCTCCGTCCCTAACTCTTTTGTCTCTCTTTTTATCTTTTATATTTTGTCCTACCTCCTTTCGAAGACAATGGCTGCTTTTCTGGGTGTCTGATGTCCTCTGCTAGCGATCAGAAGTTGTTCTGTGGAGTTTGTTCAGCGTTCAAATGATATTTTGATGAATTTGTGGGGGAGAAAGTGGTCTCCCCGTCCTTTTCCTCCGCCATTTTAGTTCCCTCCTGGGAATAATATATTTTAAAGCAACATTTTTGTCTACATACAATCACAGAAAACAATGTAAAAGTAGTAAGTGTAAACTTCAGCCATGTTCCCCAACCCTGATCAACAAAGAGAAGATTCCTAGCACCACAGAGTCACCCTTGCCTCCCCATAACTATGCCCTCCCTCCTCTCCAGTGAAAACTGCTTACCTAACATCTACTACCATAGAGTATTTTAATGGCTTTTGAACTTTATATAAAATCATGCCATATGATTTCTTTTGCGCTTAATTTCTTGGACTCAACATTATATTTGGGATTCACTTATGATGTTGTTTTTAGCAGCACTTCACTCTTTTTTATTACTGTAGAGGAGGCCTTTAATTATCACATAACCATGGACTAATTCATTTGACCAATGGTAGAGATCTGAGTTGTTTCCAGTTCTTGTTTATTACAAATACAATGCTACCATTTACCATGACAATGCCTTTTGGTGCAAATACATGTTATTTATTTTTTGTTTAACCCTTGGTCTTTGCATTTTCTTTTTTTTAAACATATGGTGTTCTTTGTTGAGAAAAGTTCTTAGAGAAATGTAACTTACTAACCTTTTGCTGTACATTTATTGCTTCTTATATGTTTTTGAAAAGAACTTTGTCACTCCAAGATCATGAAAACATTCTCCAAGAATACTTTTTAGAAGTTTAATTACTTTTCTCTTGCATATAATTGTACATTCCTTCTGGTATTGCTATCTGTTTAAGATAAGTGTCAGGTTTCATATGGACATCCAATTGACTCAAAATCTTTTTGTGAGAAGACTTTTTCTTTGCTGCATGCCACCTTTGTCATAAACAGAAGGGCATGTATGTCTGAGTCTTTCTGAAGACTATCTATTCTGTTTCTTTGTATGATTTGTCTATGAAAGTGAAAGTGGAAGTCACTCAGTCGTGTCTGACCCAGGCCAGAATACTGGAATGGGTAGCCATTCCCTTCTCCAGAGGATCTTTCTGGCCTAGGAATCGAGCCAGGGTCTCCTGCATTGCAGGTGGATTGTTTACCAGCTGAGCTAGTTTTGTTTTGTCATTTTTCTGTCTGTGCACCAATACTGCATTTTATTAATTATTGTAACTTTATAGTAATTTTGGATAACTTTAATTTACAGAATTTGCTTTATTTTAACTCTTCCTTGTTGCTTTTCTTGCCAACTATGTAGGTTATCCTTGGTCTTTCGTATTTTGTTTAAATTTTGAAATCAGTTTGTCATTTTCACCAAAAATAAATAAATAAATATGAATACTTTGTTTGAGTTTGGATTTAATATGCATAGAAATTTGAGGATGATCGACTTTGACAATTTTGAGTTTCCCAATTCATTAATATGATCTATTCTTCCTTTCAGTTAGGTCTTGAATTTCTCTCAGAAGTTTTGACCATCTTTTGCGAGGTTTTCTCTGAGTCCCTTTATGTTTTTAGTGTTTCTTTTAGTGATGACCTATTAGGAATGAATTCTCTCTGGGTTATTTTCACATTTTAATTTTTTTATTTAGATGTAATTTGAGACTTACAGGAAAGTAGCAAGAATAATATGAAAATTCCCAAATGACTTTTATGTGGATCTTCTCACTGTTAATAATGGCATTTTGTTTTAATATTCTTTCTCTATCTCTCTTTCCTCTCTTGCCCCATTTACCCCTAAGTATGTAAAATCTTCTGAATTAACTTGCAGACATTGTGTCCCTTTACTCCTAAAATGCTTTAAGGAATTTCCTTATGTATCTGTAGTTCAGTCAAACCCTTCAGATGACATCTAAGTGCAACCACTTGAAAGACCCCGAGACAGAACCGCCAAGTTGAATCTGCCCCCAAATTACTGATCCAGAAGTATTGAGCAAAATGGAGTACATTTGTTTTTTCAGTTGCTAAGATTTATGGGAAAATTTTTTGTGCAGCAATATAACCAGGACACTTGCAATGTGACCTGCACTTCTAAAATAGGGGACTATTTGTCCTCCAGTATTGCATCTTAGTATTTCTATCTTATGCTGACCTAATGGCTGATACACTCATTCTTTTTTTTTTTTTTTAAAGAACCTGCCTGCAAAGCAGGAGACCTGGGTTTGGTTCCTGGGTTGGGAAAATTTCCTGATGGAGGGCATGGCAACCCACTCCAGTATTCTTGCTTGGAGAATCCCCATGGATAGAGGAGCCTGGTGGGCTGCCATCCATGGGGTTGCAAAGAGTCAGACACGACTGAGTGACTAAGAACAGTATATAACTAATTTACAGTTGTTGCAATGATTTCTGCTGTATAACAAAGCAATTCAGTCATATATATACACATATTCTTTTTCTTGATTTTACTACTTTATATTTTAAAAATCTTCTATTAGTTCTTCCATAAGCTTGATTAGTTTTCAACCTATGCTTCATTATTAAAATTTTGTGTGACCCCATGTTCATATTGGGCTTCCCTGCTAGCTCATATTAAAGAATCTGCCTGCAGTGCAGGAGATGGGGGTTCAATCCCTGGGTTGGGAAGATCCTCTGGAGAAGGAAATGGCAACCCACTCCAGTATTCTTGCCTGGAGAATCCCATGGACAGAGGAACCTGGTGGGCTACAGTCCATAGGGTCACAAAGAGTTAGACATGGCTTAGCAACTAAACAACAACAAACAACATGCTCATATTATATTTTTAAAAACATAATTATCAATCCATGTGTCTTTTTTTTATTACATTGACTTTTTTCCCAAAGCACTGATATACAGACGTCATAGGTAATAATGTAATGTTAGTTTACTGTTCAAAACCAATCCGTAATAAAAATGAATGCATTTGAGTCCGTTTTAACGAGGTGGATGAAACTGGAGCCCTTTATTCAGAGTTAAGTAAGTCAGAAAGAGAAACACCAATACAGTATATTAATGCATATATATGGAATTTAGAAAGATAGTAACGATGACCCTATATGCAAGACAGCAAAAGAGACATAGATGTAAAGAACAGACTTTTGGACTGTGTGGGAGAAGGCGAGAGTGGGAGGGTATGAGAAAATAGCATTGAAACATGTATATTACCATATGTAAAACAGATGACCAGTGCAAGTTCGATGCATGAAGCAGAGCACTCAAAGCTGGTGCTCTGGGACAACCCAGAGGGATGGAGTCAGGAGAGATGTGGGAGGGGGCTTCAGGATGGGGGGACACATGTACACTCATGGGTGATTCATGTCAATATATGGTGAAAACCACCAGTGTTGTGGAGTAATTAACCTCCAATTAAAATAAATTAATTAAAAAAATCAGTATAATTCATCACCTTTAAAAGGTTAAAGAAACATTTACATGAACTTCTTAATAGATGCAGAATAGTTACTTAAAATTCAACATCCACCCATGAGTTAAAAAAAAAACAAAAACAAAAAACTCAGCGAACTAGGACTAGATGGAAACTCCTGAAACTTGATGAAGGACATTTATGCAAAACCTCAGCTAATATCACCTTCAGTGTTAAAAGATACAACTCCTTTATCGTATATGTTTTACGAATATTTTCTCCCAATCTGTGCTTAATTCCTTCTTTTTTTTTTTAAATGAGAACGTTTAAAGAGTAGCAGATTTTAATTTTGATGAAGTCCAATTCTATTAATATCCTCTTATGGTTCTTGATTTTGTGTATTATCCAAGAATTCTTTGCTTAATATAAAGTCACACAAATTTTCTCCTATATTTTTTTATAGGGTTTTTCTAGTTATAGCTCTTACAATTTACATATGATATACTTTTGTTAATTTTTATATTTGGGGTGAAGTAAGGTTTGAGACTTTTTTTTAAGGCTGGATTACCAGTTGTTTCCACCAGGGCTTCCCTGGTGATTCAGATGGTAAAGTGTCTGCCTGCAATGCAGGAGATCTGGGTTCGATCCCTGGGTTGGGAGGATACCCTGGAGAAGGAAATGGCAACCCACTCCAGTACTCTTGCCTGGAAAATCCCAAGGACGGAGGAGCCTGGTAGGCTACAGTCCATGGGGTCGCAAAGAGTTGGACACGACTGAGTGACTTCACTTCACTTCACTTCTTCACCAATTGTTTCAGCTCCATTTGCTAAAAAGATTATCTTGTCTCCATTGCATTATACTGTTACCTTTGTCAAAAATCAATTGCTCTTATAAGTCTGGGTCTTTATTTGACTCTGTTTTCTCCCATTGTCCTATATGTCTTTCCTTTTATTTATTTACTGTGGGTCTTCAAATGAGGTAGTGTGACTCTTCAAAACCTGTTCTTCTTTATAAAAACTGTTTTGGCTATTCTAGGTCCTTTGATTTTGTTATATAAATTTTAGTATCAGCCTGTTGTTGTTTAGTTGCTAAGTTGTGTCTGGCTCTTTGTGACCCCATGAATTGTAGCCCACCAGGCTCCTGTATTCACAGGATTTGCCAGGCAAGGAAGACTGGAGTGGGTTGCCATTTCCTTCTCTAGGGAATCTTCTTGACCCTGGGATTGAACCCTCATTTCCTATATTGGCAGGTGGGTTCTTTACCACTGAGCCTCCAGGGAAGCCCAGTAACAGTCTATACATTCGTACAAAAAAGCCTACTAGAATTTTTTTTTTTGAATTGTGTAAATTCTATAGATAAATTTGGGAAAAGCTGACAACATGATGTGTCTCCTTAGCTCCCTATTTATTTAGATCTTTTAAAATTCCTTTCAGTAATGTTTTACTGCTTTCAGTATGTGTCTTGCACTTGTTTTGTTAAATTTATTTCTGTGTGTCATTTTAATGGTATTAAATTTTATTTTTAATTTTATTTTTATATTTCTAGTAGTTCATTGCTAGTATGTAGAATTACAGTTGATTTTTGTATATTGATTTTGTATTGAGAGCTTGAAAGCTCACTTATTAGTGTCCTTTTGTAATTTTTCTGGAAATTCTTTGGGGTTTTTATGCAAATGATCACATTCTGTGTGAATAATGAAGATTTAATTTCTTCCTTTTCAGTCTGGATGCTCTTTAGTTTTTCTTGCTTTATTGTACTTGCCAGAACTTTAAGACAGTGTTAAACAGAAGAGTTGAGAGTGAACATTCTGCCTTATTCCCTGATTTTATGAGGAAGCATACATTCATTTTTAAATATTCTTTCCATTATGGTTTATCAAATAATATTTAATATTGTTCCCTGTGCTATACAGTATGACCCTGTTGTTTATTGATTCTATATATAATGGTGTGCACCTGCTAATTCCAAACTCCCATTCCATTCCTTCCACATCCCATTCCCCCTGGCAACACAAGACTGTTCCCTATATCTGTGGTCTGTTGTGTAGATAAGTTCATTTGTGTCATATTTTAGACTCCACATGTAAATAATATTATATGTTACTTGTCTTTCTCTGACCTCACTTAGTATGACACTCTCTAGTTCATCTGCTGCAAATAACATTATTTCATTCTTTTGTGGCTGAGTAGAATTTCATTGTGTAAGTCTGTGCACATTGACCTCTGTTAATTATTTACTCATTTATATATTTTTGGCTGTGCTGGGTCTTCTTTGCTCCCTGTACATGGAATCTTTCTAGTCGCAGTGAGTGGGGGTACTCTTCATTGAGGTGCACAGGCTTCTCACTGCCATGACTTCTCTTGCTGTGGAACACAGGCTCTAGGCATGCAGGGTCAGTATTTGTGGTGCACAGGCTTAGTTGCTCTGCAGCATGTGGAATCTTCCCAAACCAAAGATCAAACCTGTGTCCCCTGCATTGGCAGGTGGATTCTTAACCACTGAGAAAGCCCACCATATCTTTATCCATTCATCTGTTGATGGACAGTAGGACACTTCTATATCTTGGGTGTTGGCTACACTCATTGTTTAGTTCTTAATTTCAGCTATCAAGTTTTTCAGCTCCAGAGTTTTTTGTTATCACTTTTCTACTAAAATACACCATTTTGTCAATTAACTCCATGAACACTTTAATCATGGTTTTTTAAATTCTCTGTCAGGTAACTCTAGCAGCTGAATACTCTGAGGAATTTTTTCTAATGTCTCTTTTTCCTCTTGGTTTTGCGTGAGAACTCACTTATATTTCTTTTAATGACAGACATTGTAGATGAAAAATTATAGAAATCCTTTGGAAAGGATTTTATTTTGCTTCTTCTGTTTAGGGATAGAAAACCTTATTCAACTCATTCTTAGGGCAACACTTGACTTAAAAAAAAAATTTGGCACTGTAAGAAGCAGAATTCTCCATAGAGAAGGTGAATTCTAAAATTACTGTAACTTTATATCTAGCTTAACCCTCCCAACAACCTTCTGGTCTTGTTGTTTCTGCAGGAAACCAGACCCAGGTGCTGCCCCAGTGCAATGATTCCCAGTCAGAACAAGCAGGCTCTGCGACCTCAGAGGAGAGCGCCCCCTACTGCTCAGGTGAGGGTCCCACAGGACAGAAGACCCTTATTCCCCAGGTCAACCCCACATTGTCCCATTTCTCTCTCCTCAGACAGCAGACAGCTCCGCCTGGTGGACGGGGGCGGTCCCTGCGCCGGGAGAGTGGAGATCCTTGACCAGGGCTCCTGGGGCACCATCTGTGATGACGGCTGGGACCTGGACGATGCTCACGTGGTGTGCAGGCAGCTGGGCTGTGGACAAGCCCTCAATGCCACAGGGTCTGCTTACTTCGGGGCAGGATCAGGGCCCATCTGGCTGGACGACCTGAACTGTGGAGGAAATGAGTCCCACGTGTGGAGGTGCCCTTCCCCGGGCTGGGGGCGGCATGACTGCAGACACAAGGAGGACGCAGGGGTCATCTGCTCAGGTCTGCCCTCCACATTGTCCACAGGCTGGGGGAAGGGTGGGGCCCTGGAGAACGGGAGTCTGAGTACTGAAGGAGAGATGCTGAAACAATCAGAGAAGGAAGCTTCCTCCCATGGAGCTTCACTTTCCAGCAGACGAGAAGACGAGGTGTTTTCACTTCCTCCTGCAGCAGCTGAGGTTCTGGTCCTTTCTTCTCAGCAGTGTTTCCTGGTAGAGCCGTTTCTTACAGTTTTCACGTGAAAGCAGGGCTCACTCTTTAGTTACCTGCCATACAAAGATCTTAAACTAATGGTACTAGTTTCCGTTTGCTTCTGTAACAATTTACCACATAGTTGATGGTTTAAAACAACATATATTTATTTCCTTACACTTCTGTAGCTTAGATGTCCTGCAGGGATCTCTCTGGGCCAAAGCCAAGGTATCAGTAGGGCCACATCACTTCTGAAGCTCTGGGGAAGAATCTATTTCTTGTCTTTTCAAACTTCTGGAAACCACTTGCATTCCTTGGCTCAATGGTCCCTTTATACATCATTAGAACAACAATGCTCTTGTTTCTAACCATTATCTATAGTCATATCTCCCTCTAGTCAGAGACAGGAAAAGTATTCTACTTTTAAGGGTAGTGGATCTAAGGATGTAATGAGACTGAACTTCCTTTGTAGTTTTCCACATGCTTCTGAATCTACAATAATCTACAATAAAACAATAAGTGTTATTATTATGTTAATCCAGAATATTCCAGCTTAATCTCCCAGTCCAAAAGTCCTTATGATAATCATATCTTTGAAGTGAGTTTTGGCAGTAAAGAAACATTCACAGGTTCCAGGGATTGGAATGTAGACATTTGTGGGTTCATTGTTCTGCTTACTTGTCCACTACCCACATCCCTTTCACGTGCTCTTTAGAGATTTTGTCAGGAAGCAGGATTCAGCTTCCCTGCCCTGCAGGTGCCCAGGTTGCTCTTCCTCTCTCTGTTCATATCTACTGCATCATTGTGGTAGAAATAGAAAGACAGATATTAATGGACAAAGTTGGGTAAAAAGGAGACAGATGTCAGTCTTGTCACCTAGTGAACATCTCCTCAGCTGGGTCAGAGATGTATGTGCACAATTTCTGGGAGAGAGGAAAACCCAGAGCACTGAGTGGAATGCTTATTGTGTGTCCTGTTTCCTCTCTTTCAACCTTAGAGTTCCTGGCCCTCAGGATGGTGAGCGAGGACCAGCAGTGTGCTGGGTGGCTGGAAGTTTTCTACAACGGGACCTGGGGCAGTGTCTGCCGCAGCCCCATGGAAGACATCACTGTGTCTGTGATCTGCAGACAGCTTGGCTGTGGGGACAGTGGAACCCTCAACACTTTTGTTGCTCTTAGAGAAGGTTCTAGACCCCGGTGGGTAGATTTAATCCAGTGCCGGAGAACTGATACCTCTCTCTGGGAGTGTCCTTCTGACCCTTGGAATTACAACTCATGCTATCCAAAGGAGGAAGCCTATATCTCATGTGCAGGTGATTTACTGTTGTCTTTTTTTTATGTGTCTGTCCTAACCCTGCACTATGTTGTTAGTGAGATTTTTAATTTTTAACCATAGTGATAGGCTTAAGTCGAGTCTACAAAGTGAAGTTTGTGCCATGTGTGCAGTCACTCGGTTGTGTCTGATTCTTTGTGACCCCATGGACTGGAGCCCGCCAGGCTCCTCTGTCCAAGGGATTCTCCAGGAAAGAATACTGGAGTGGGATGCCATTTCATTCTCCAGAGGATCTTCCTGACTCAGGGATCGAAACTGCATCTCCTGTCACTCCTGCATTGCAGGTGGATTCTTTACCTCTGAGCCAGTGGGAAAGATATTATAATCCACACGTTCCAACCTTGCTTTTAAAAAAAATTTAATCAACATATGATTCACATTAGTTTTTAAAAATTTATTTTTAGTTGAAGGATAATTGCTTTACAATGTTATGTTGGTTTCTGCCATACATCAACATGATTCAGCCATTGGTATACATATGTCTGCTCCCTCTTGAACCTCCCCCGCACTTTCCACCCCATCTCACCCCTCTAGGTTTTAAATGTACAACATAATGCTTATATATTTGTATATTTAGGAAATGATCACTGCAATAGGCTTAGTATATTCATCACCATATATGGTTACATTTTTTCTTGTGATGATAACTTTAAGTTATATTTTCTTACCAATTTTCAAAGCTATAATACAGCATTAACTGTGGTTACCATGCTATACATCATATCCCCTTGATACACTTAGTTAATAACTGTAAGTTTTAGCATTTGACTACCTTGACCCATTTCACCCACAAGACCCACATACATTTGGCAACCCCCAAACTGTTCTCTGCATCTCTGAATTTATTATTATTTTTTTAAAGAATTCACATATGATATTTGTGACCATATGGTATTGGTCTCTCTCTGTCTGACTTATTTCACTTGGCATGTTGCCCTCAAGTTCCACCCACATTATTGCAAATGGCAAGATTTTCTTCTCTTCTATGACTGTGTATATATGTATGTATGTTGCTGTTGTTTAGTCGCTCAGTTGTATCTGACTCTTTAGTGACCCCGTGGACTGTAGCCTACCAGGCTTCTCTGTCCATGGGATTTCAAAGGCAAGAAATACTGGAGTGGATAGCCATTTCCTTCTCCAAGGGATCTTCCCTAACCCAGAGATTGAACCTGTGTCTCCTGCACTGGCAGGCGAATTCTTTACAACTGTGCACCAGGGAAGACACATATGTATGTATATATAATCATATTTTCTTTACTAATTCACTCAGCAGTGAAGGCTTAGGTTGCTTGGCCACTGTAATAATGCTGCAATGACATATTTTTTCAAGTTGGTGGTTTCATTTGTGTGTGTGTGTATAGCTTTATTTATTTATTTATTTCATTTATTTTTATTAGTTAGCTGGTGCACTGGTGTTTTCATTTTTTTCAGGTAAATTCCCAGTGTGAAATTGCTCAACCATATGGCAGTTTTATTTTTAATTTTTGAGGAACTTCAATACTGTTTTCCACAGTGGCTGCACCCATTTACATTCCCAATGGTGCACATTCTCTTTTCTCCACACCCTCACCAAATCTTGTTATTTTTTATCTTTTTGATAGTAGCTATTTTATCAAATGTAAAGGTGATATTTCATTGTGCTTTTTATTTGTATCTCCCTGATGATTAGTAATGTTGAGCACCTTTTCATGCACCTTTTGCCCAATGGTATGTCTTCTCTAAGAAACATCTATTAGGATCCTCTGCCTATTTTAAAATCAGATTGCTTGGGTTTGTTTTTTTGTTTTTGTTTTTTACTATTGAGTTGTACAAGTTGTTTTTATGTATGTATTAACCCCTTATCAGGAATGTAATTTTAAAATATGTTCCCCAGTTCCATAAGTTACCTCTTCTTTCTGTTGATAGTTTCTTTTGTTGTGTGGAAGATTTCTAGTTTCATGTAGTTCCACTTGGTTATTTTTGCCCTTGTTGCCTTTGTTTTGGTGTCAACTCCAAAATATAGACACCAGGACTGATGCCAAGGAGTTTTTCCTATTTTTTTCTTCTAGGAGTTTTATGACTTTAGGTTTTATGATCAAGTTTTTAATCCATTTTGGGTTAATTTTTGTGTATGGTCTAATTTTATTCTTTTGCATGTAGCTCTCCAGTTTTCCCAACACTATTGAAGAGACAGTCCTCTCTCCATTGTATATTCTTGGCTCCTTTATCAAAAATTAATTGACCATATCAGTTTGGGTTTATTTGGGCTCTCTATTTTGTCCCATTAACCACAGTGTTCATTTTTATGCCAATAATACAAATACCATACTGTTCTCATTACTATAGCTTTGTAAAATAGTTTGAAATCAGGAAACATGACACCTCTGCTTTCCTCTTCTTTCTCAAGTTTTCTTTGGCTATTCAAGGTTTTTTGTGATTCCTTACAAATTTTAGAATTGTTTATTCCACATCTGTGAAAATTCCATTGAAATTTTGATAAAGATTGAAGTGAATCTATAGATTGCTTTGGCTAGTTTGGACATCTTAACAATATTAATTCTTCTAATCCATGAACATAGGATATCTTTCCATTTATTTGTGACTTCTTCAATATCTTACTGTTTTCAGTGTTCAGTGATTTCACTACCATGGTTAAATTTATTCCTAGATATTTTATTCTTTTTGATGCAATTGTAACCAGATTAAAAAAAAATTCTTTTCCTGGCAGTTTGTTGTTAGTGTATAGAAATGTAACTCATTTTTGTATGTAGCTATTGCATACTGCTACTTCACTGAGTTTATTAGTTCTCACAGGTGTTTTGTTTTTTTTTTGGTAAAGCCTTTAGGGTTTTCTGGTGGCTCAGTCAGTAAAGAATCTGCCTGCAATGCAGGAGACATGGGTTATATCCTTGGGTCAGAAAGATCCCCTGGAGAAGGAAATGGCAACCCACTCCAGTATTCTTGCCTGGGAAATCCCATGGACAGAGGAGCCTTGTGGGCTATCTTCCATGGGGTCACAAGAATGAGACATGACTTTGTGACTAAACCACCACCACTATATATAGTATCATGTAATGCTGAAGCTGAAACTCCAGTACTTTGGCCACCTCATGCAAAGAGTTGACTCATTGGAAAAGACTCTGATGCTGGGAGGGATTGGGGGCAGGAGGACAAGAGGATGACAGAGGATGACAGAGGATGAGATGGCTGGGTGGCATCACCGGCTTGCTGGACATGTGTTTGAGTAAACTCCGGGAGTTCGTGATGGACAGGGAGGCCTGGCGTGCTGCAATTCATGGGGTCACAAGGAGTTGGACATGACTGAGTGACTGAACTGAATTGAATCTGTAAGTGGTGTCAGTTTTGCCTCTTCCTTTTAGATTTGGAGACCCTTATATTCTTTCTCTTGCCTGATTGCTCTGGCTAGGACTGCCAAAACTATTTTGAGTAAAAGAAGTAAAAGTAGGCATCCTTGTCTTGTTTTTACCTTAGAGGAAAATCTTTTAGCTTTCCATAGTTGAGTATGATGTTAGCTGTGGGTGTGTCATATGGCTTTTATTATGTTCTTGTATGATCACTCTATACATAATTTGTAAAGATTTTTTAATCATAAATGGATGTTGAATTTTTTCAATTTTTTCCTGCATCTGTTGAGAGGATATATAGTTTTTATCCTTCATTTTGTTAATTTGGTGTGTCACATTCATTAATTTGCAGATGTTGAGCCATTTTTGGAACAAATCTCACTTCATTACAATGTATGATTCCCTTTCCTATTTTTTTCCTTTCCCATTTTTATTAGAGGATAATTGCTTTACAGTGTTGTCATTTCTATTGTACATCAACGTGAATCAGTCATAATTATATATATATATACACATGCACATACATAAACCCCCTGCATTTTGAGCCTCCCCCTCTCATTTTACCCCTCCAAGTCAACACAGAGTGCTAGGCTGGGGCTCCCTGTGTTATCCATATATATTCCTGTGTTACATATGTGTGTATATATGTGTGTGTGTGTATATATATATATCCCCGCTAGTTATCTGTTTTACATATGATAGCGTATATATGTCAATACTACTTTCTCAATTTGTCCTACCTTCTTGTTCCCCCACTGTGTCCACCAGTCTGTTCTCTACATCTGTGTCTCCATTTCTTCTCTGTAAATAGGTTCATCAGTACTGTTTTTCTAGGTTCTATATATATATGCATTAATATACAATATTTTTCTCTTTATGACTTATATCACTCTGTGTAACAGGCTTTAGGTTTATCCACCTCACTACAATTGACTTGAATTCATTTCTTTTTATGGCTTCCATTGTATATATGTACCTCATCTTTATCCATTCATCTGTTGATGAACATCTAGGTTGCTTCTGTGTCTTGGCTATTGTAAATAGTGCTGCAATGAACATTAGGGTGCATGTGTCTTTTTGAGTTATAATTTTCTCAGGGTATATGCCTAGTAATGGGACTTCTGGGTCCTATGATAGTTTTTTTTTTTTTTAATTAATTAATTAATTTATTTTTTCAGTGGGTTTTGTCATACATTGACATGAATCAGCAATAGATTTACACATATTCCCCATCCCGATCCCCCCTCCCACCTCCCTCTCCACCCGATTCCTCTGGGTCTTCCCAGTGCACCAGGCCCGAGCACTTGTCTCATGCATCCCACCTGGGCTGGTGACCTGTTTCACCATAGATAATATACAAGCTGTTCTTTCGAAACATCCCACCCTCACCTTCTCCCACAGAGTTCAAAAGTCTGTTCTGTACTTCTGTGTCTCTTTTTCTGTTTTGCATAAAGGGTTGTCGTTACCATCTTTCTAAATTCCATATATATGTGTTAGTATGCTGTAATGTTCTTTATCTTTCTGGCTTACTTCACTCTGTATAATGGGCTCCAGTTTCATCCATCTCATTAGAACTGATTCAAATGAATTCTTTTTAATGGCTGAGTAATATTCCATGGTGTATATGTACCACAGCTTCCTTATCCATTCATCTGCTGATGGGCATCTAGGTTGCTTCCATGTCCTGGCTATTATAAACAGTGCTGCGATGAACATTGGGGTGCACGTGTCTCTTTCAGATCTGGTTTCCTCAGTGTGTATGCCCAGAAGTGGGATTGCTGGGTCATATGGCAGTTCTATTTCCAGTTTTTTAAGAAATCTCCACACTGTTTTCCATAGCGGCTGTACTAGTTTGCATTCCCACCAACAGTGTAAGAGGGTTCCCTTTTCTCCACACCAGTTGGTAAGGAATCTCCATACTGTTCTCCTTAGTGGCTGAATCAATTTATCTTCCCACCAACAAAGAAGTAGAGTTCCCTTTTTCCCACATCCTTTCAAGAATTTATTGTTTGTAATTTTTATTTTTTCTTTTTGATGATGGCCATTCTGATTGCTGTGAAATGATACTCATTGTAATTTTGACTTGCATTCTCTGATACTGTGTGATATTGAGCATCTTTTCATGTGTTTATTGGACATTTGTATGTCTCCTTTGAATCTGTTTAGATTTTCTGCTCACTTTTTGATTGGGCTGTTATTATTTTCTGATATTGAGCTGTATGAGCTGCTTATTTACTTTGGAAACTGATCCTTTGTTAGTTGCTTCATTTGTAGTTATTTTCTCCCATTCTGAGGATTGTCTTTTAATCTTATTTATTGTTTCATGTGCTGTGCGAAAGCTTTTGTTTAATTAGGTTCCATTTGTGTACTTTTGTTTTTATTCCCATTATTCTAGGAGATGGGTCAAAGAGGATCTTGCTGTGACTTATGTCAATGAGTGTATACAATGTATGATACTTTTAATGCATTGTTGAATTTGGTTTTCTAGTGTTTTGTTGAGGTGTTTGTGCCTGTATTTATCAGGGATATTAGTCTGTAATTTTCTTTTGTTGTAGTGCCCCTGCCTGTCTTGGTATCAGAATAATGCTGGCCTCATAAAAAAGAGTTTAAAAGTGTTCACTTTCCTCTGTTTCAGAATCATTTGAAAGGGCTCCACCACCTAATACTATCACATTGGGGATTAAGATTTCAGTGTATTGAAATAAATACCTGTTGGTGGGTTGACATATATTCAGACCATTGCACCTTATTTCTTTCAATATTTCTCCTCTCTGTCTCTTTCTGTTTCTCTGTCTCTCACACACACAGACTCTATTCAGGTACACCTTGAATGATATGCTGGAAGTGGCTTGAAATCTGCAGCTAAGTATGGTATTAGACATTCCAAATGCAGAAGCTTGTTCTCTCTCTCTTACCTTTCTTTCTTCATCTCTGTCTTTTCTATTTGAAGTCACAGGGGTATTAAACTATTAGACCTTATATTGATGTTTTTCCTACAATAAAGCACTATGAATTGAGAACTGGTGAATTCTCTGACTTAAAAGTGAGCAACTGCTACACAGAGGTTTTGCTATTATTTTCTGAGTGGTTCTCTGCACAGGATAGGATATTTAAAAGGATCACGTGGAAAGAATGTACAGATTCTGATGTTTTATGGTAAATACTTTGTATACTTCTGTTTTCTTATGTGGTTTTGAATTATCTGTATTTCTTTCAGTTTCAATTCTTTTGTGCATTTTTCAGTCTTTTGTTTATTATTTCTGTGTCCTTTCAATATAAAATTTTCTCGATTTATTTACTTTAGTATATCACAAACATTTCTGTCTCTGATTCAGTTCAGTTCAGTCACTCAGTCATGTCTGACTCTTCTTGACCCCATAGACTGCAGAACACCAGGCTTCCCTGTCCATCACCAACTCCCAGAGCTTGCTCAAATTCATGTCCATCGAGTCGGTGATGTCATCCAACCATCTCATCCTCTGTCGTCCCCTTCCTCTGCCTTCAATCTTGCCCAGCAACAGGGACTTTTCCAATGAGTCAATTCTTTGTATCAGGTGGCCAAAGTATTGGAGCTTTAGCTTTAGCATTAGTCCTTCCAATGAATATTCAGGACTGATTTCCTTTAGGATGGACTGGTTGGATCTCCTTGCAGTCCAAGGGACTCTCAAGAGTCTTCTCCAACACCACAGTTCAAAAGTATCAATTATTTGGTGTTTAGCTTTCTTTATAGTCCAACTTTTTATCCATACATGACTACTGGCAAACCATAGCTTTGACTAGATGGACCATTGTTGGCAAAGTAATGTCTCTGCTTTTTAATATGCTGTCTAGGATGGTCATAGCTTTTCTTCCAAGGAGCAAGGGTCTTTTAATTTCATGGCTGCAGTCACCATATGCAGTGATTGTGGAGCCCCCCAAAGTTAAATCTGTCACTGTTTCCCCATCCATTTGCCATGAAGTGATGGGACCAGATGCCATGATGTTAGTTTTTTGAATGTGGAGTTTTAAGCCAACCTTTTCACTGTCCTTTTTCACTTTCTTCAAGAGGCTCTTTAGTTTTTCTTCACTTTTTGCCATAAAGATGGTGTCATCTGCATATCTGAGGTTATTGATATTTCTCCCAGCAATCTTGATTCCAGCTTGTGCTTCTTCCAGCCCAGCATATCGCATGATGTACTCTGCATAAAAGTTAAATAAGCAGAGTGACAATATGCAGCCTTGATGTACTCCTTTTCCTATTTGGAACCAGTCTGTTGTTCCATGTCCAGTTCTAACTGTTGCTTCTTGACCTGCATATCTGTCTTACTTGATGGCTATGTGTACCTTTTCCAAATTCTACTTGTTCTATTATATCTATTCCCTTTTTAAAGAGTTTCCTCTTACTACAGCAAGTTTCGCTTGCCCACATGTCAAACTGAATGATAAATAAGAATAGCTTAAAATCTGTTTAATAATTTCCATTAAAATTTTTACAGGTATAATTTTGAATATAAATTAATTCTATGTTTATGTATTGATTGATTATTTTTAATATACAGTATTTATTATCACAAACTCTTACCTTGGCAAATAATTTATATTTGTTTTACTCTTTTACTGATTAGCATCAATTTAAAGGAATTATATTTCACTGGGTTTTCCATTTGTTAATTCTTTCAATTAATATTTATCAAGTCCCTATCATGGTATTTAGAGAAGGTTCTTCATACATATTTATTGAATGAGTATATACAGCATGCCAGGCACTGACCTTGAAACACAACATAAATAATATTTGCAAGGACTTTCCTCTAGTGGAACTTTCATTCAGAGGTAAGTGTATGTTTTTAGACCTCTATGTATGTATATTTCTTGTAGATGTGGAGAGTGATATATAAGTGAACAGTTAAAGTAATTTCAGCTGGTGATCAGATGCAGTGAAGTCAGTCCATTAGGTTATGAAGCCTGTGTTTTCATGTGACATTTAGACTTAGCCAAGGACCTTAGATAATCTTATTTGGGGACAAGACCTCCGCCAGATGTCCCTGATCCAGCACTTCCCATCATTGCTTCTTCAGGAAGAAGACCCAAGAGCTGTCCAGCTGCTGCCCCCTGCACAGGTACGTCAGCCCCGCCCCCTCCCCAGGGCTCCCAGGGGCTCCTTCCTCCCACCAGGGGAGTCACAGGAGGGGCTGCTGCCTTTTCAGACAGAGAGAAGCTCCGGCTCAGGGGAGGAGACAGCGAGTGCTCAGGGCGGGTGGAGGTCTGGCACAGCGGCTCCTGGGGCACCGTGTGCGATGACTCCTGGAGCCTGGCAGAGGCCGAGGTGGTGTGTCAGCAGCTGGGCTGTGGCCCGGCCCTGGAAGCCGTGCGGGCCGCGGCGTTTGGCCCTGGAAGCGGGAGCATCTGGCTGGACGAGGTGCGGTGCGGGGGCCGGGAGTCCTCCCTGTGGGACTGTGCTGCGGAGCCCTGGGGGCAGAGCGACTGCAAGCATGAGGAGGATGCTGGTGTGAGGTGCTTTGGTGAGTGAGGGGCTCAGGGTCCATCCTGGTGAGTGGAGGACCAGGTTTGGGGCTGGGACTGAAGAAGGTGCAAGTTTTTATCCAGAAGCACTTTCTGGAATAGCCTGATTTCCTGGGATCTGGGAGAGATCAACATGCCCGTAATGACAGGCATAACCTGATGGCTTTTTCAGACTAACTCAGTACAATAATCCATTCTTTTTTCCTTTTATCCAGGTGAAAGAACAACAGTCTCCCCAACCCGAGGAAGTAAGTAGTTCTGCTGCTCTGAGCTGTGTGACAGAGGAGACCCCCACATTTTCAGGGACCTGCACTGTGGAATCTAAGTATTTCTGGCAATATTATCCACATCAGTATAGAAAAGCCTAATGATCAGGTGTTTTAATCCTATTAAATAATGGCAGCTTCAATACTCTGGAGCCTTGCCAACTTTCATTTTATAAACATTCCTCCCTGGTGGCTCAGATGGTAAAGCATCTGCCTACAATGTGGGAGACCCAGGTTCGATCCCTGGGTTGGGAAGATCCTTTGGAGAAGGAAATGGCAACCCACTCCAGTACTCTTGCCTGGAGAATCCCATGGACGGAGGAGCATGGTAGGCTACAGTCCATGGGGTTGCAAAGAGTTGGACAGGACTGAGTGACTTCACTTTCACTTTTCCTCACAACTAGATTCAGAAGACAGTTGACTCAGGTCAGGTCAGGATCTGGGTCAAGTACATCTTGGAGTTCAGGCAAATCTCATGTATCTGAATGGTGACTTCATGGTCTTGAAGACTCAAAAGAGGACCAGGATAAGAACAGAGGGGTTCTTCTGGACTTATGACCCTCCTAAAGCCTCATGGCCCTCTTCTCTTCTCAGGAACCACTTCAAGCTCAGCTCCCAAACCTGACACCATCTCCCTTCCTGGGATCTTTTGTATCATTCTGGGGATCCTTCTTTTCCTGGTCCTCATCATGGGGATTCAGCTACACAGATGGAGAGCAGAGCATCAAGGTAGGCTTTAGGGATGCTAAATGATCTGAAAAGCAGCAGAAAGGGTATTGAGGCCCTTTTGCTATCAAGAAAAATGCACAAGTATTCATCTCCATCTTCTTTATCTGGCAAAAGATCCCACCTTCTCTATAGTACACATCAAGATTTGAAAGAATTAAGTCTTTGGTCCTGTACTGAATACAGAATCTCTCAAGAATTATGACTTCCTGTGTGAGGAATGTCAGTGGATATACTGAATGTGGAATCAAGGTCATGTTCAGGAAACCTAGTTCTGTCCCATAAGACTGAGAAAGGGGTCTTAACAGCCCAGAAGAGTTTCCCAAGGATGAACACTGGAGAGCACTGAAGGCTTTGTCTGTCGGTAAAGGGAATATCTCCAGGATCAATCTCTAAACTCATGCCACTTTCCCAGCCTTATCTGCTTTTGAAGATGCTGTTGATGAAGTCGTGTACCAGGAGATTGATGATCTCATGAAACTGGGGAAGGAGAACCTGTTGGACAGCCCAGGTAAGCTCCACACCCTCCACTCTGTTCATGGGCTGGCTGTGCATTATCTTCAGCAGAGACCTAACCTCACTAACGCAACTTCACACGGAGCTTCAAGCCTTCTCTCTACAAGTCTGAAGTCTCAGTATTTCTTCTAAACTATGACAGCAGGCCTCCTACCAGGAGAAAGATTTCCCTTTATCTATGATGATTTTCTCCCTATCAAGTAACCTGTCTGATGACCCAGCGACTAAGCTGCCGTATTACACAGGGCATGATGGAAAGGATGGAGACCCTGACTCTGCCCCAGGTAGCAGTTCTTTCCTTGGATGGTGGGGATGCAGAAGAGGAATCTTGTCTGAGGATCTCTTTCTGTTATTAAGTTTGGAAGGATCTTTTCTCGAGTTCACAACAATTTCCCCCTCTCTTGCCCACTCTGTGAACCTCAGAAATGGAAATATCAGACCCATTTCTCTGTATCCACTGCCACTTCTACTTAGCTATAGACTGAGTATGTAGCCAATAGTACATTATGTATCTAATGTACTATTAAAGGTCTTCAGTACAGTTCATCCACTCAGTCATGTCCGACTATTTGCGACCCCATGGACTGCAGCACGCCAGGCCTCCCTGTCCATCACCAACTCCCAGAGTCTACCCAAACTCATGTCCATTGAGTTGGTGATGCCACCCAACTATCTCATCCTCTGTCGTCCCCTTATCCTCCCGCCCTCAATCTTTCCCAGCATCGGGTCTTTTCAAATGAGTCAGTTCTTTGCATCAGGTGGCCAAAGTACTGGAGTTTCAGCTTCAGCATCAGTCCTTCCAATGAACACTTAGGACTGATCTCCTTTAGGATGGATTGGTTGGACCTCCTTGCAGTCCAAGGGACTCTCAAGAGTCTTCTCCAACACCACAGTTAAAAACCATCAATTCTTCAGTGCTCAGCTTTCTTTATAGTCCAACTCTCACATCCATACAGGACTACTGGAAAAACCATAACCTTGACTAGATGGACCTTTGTTGGCATTTTTATATGCTGTCTAGGTTGGTCATAATGTTTCTTCCAAGGAGTAAGCGTCTTTTAATTTCATGGCTGCAATCACCATCTGCAGTGATTTTGGAGCCCCCCCAAATTAAATCTGTCACTGTTTCCACTGTTTCCCCATCTATTTGCCATGAAGTGATGGGACCAGATGCCATGATGTTAGTTTTCTGAATGTTGAGCTTTAAGCCAACTTTTTCACTCTCCTCTTTCACTTTCATCAAGAGGCTCTTTAGTTCTTCTTCACTTTCTGCCATAAGGGTGGTGTCATCTGCATATCTGAGGTTATTGATATTTCCCCCAGCAATCTTGATTCCAGTTTGTGCTTCTTCTAGCCCAGCGTTTCCCATGATGTACTCTGTATATAAGTTAAATAAGCAGGGTGCCAATATACAGCCTTGACATACTCCTTTTCCTATTTGGAACCAGTCTGTTGTTGCATGTCCAGTTCTAACTATTGCTTCCTGACCTGCATAGAGATTTCTCAAGAGGTAGGTCGGATGGTCTGGTATTTAACTCAAAATTGTGTGGCTAAAGGGAATATTGGGAACTATGGTTGGATCCAGAGCTAGTATGATATTTTAATCGTTTCATGGATTTTTGTGTATGAGTGAAAGTTGCTCAGTCATGTCCAACTCTTTGCGACCCCATGGACTATACAGTCCATGGAATTCTCCAGGCCAGAATGCTGGAGTGGGTAGCCTATCCCTTCTCCAGTGGATCTTCCCAGCCCAGGATCGAACCAGGGTCTCCTGCATTGCAGGCGGATTCTTTACCAACTGAGCTATGAGGGAAGCAATTTTGTGTATATTGAGACAAAAATATTGATATTGATAAGCCCTATAATATATGGATCGATTGATGCTGGTACTTATCAACTATGAGAAGCTCTTATTTACGAGGAACTGGAGAAAGGAGGATCCCTCCCTGGATCTTCTCCAGATAGTAAAGATGGACAACCTCTGGAGGTGGGATCCTAAGGTCAACCAAGGTCTAGAAGGGACTGAAACCCAGGCGTCCTGTGACTGGGATGGTGGGATATCCTGTCTCTGAGTAACAGATGTCCAGGCTTCCCTCTCTTGCTAGTTCAGTGTCTCCCAGAGCTTCAAAGAGCACATGGACACCTGGGTTCTCCTGGTCCAGATTCATACTCCCCAGCCACTGATATGTGTATAGTATGTATACAACTTTGTACCACATCTTGAGAATAGTACCCAAAACTCATAGCACAATAGCTTTTGTTGATGCTTTATATGAGAGATCATGTTAGAAAATTATGATTGACCCTGATATATTGAAACATTCAGAAGATTTCTGAGCACACTGCGATCAAATATATGCCTTTGACACAACACTGGAATATGGAATCTATATTTATCAGTTATTTGAATCTCTGCATTAGAAGGGACTTGGAGAATCATTTAGTCCAACCCATACTTTGCTATTTCACCTATGTCCTTGTCTGTTTTCAGAATCTCCAGGACAGACTATCAATACCACAGGAAATGACTATGATGATGTTGATAAGCTACCTGTTCCTGTTAATCCTTTCTTCCCTGGGACAAATGAGAATAACTTTCCTCAAAGGACAGAGGTGGTACCAGGTATTCCCAGACAGGTGAGTTGATAGCTCAGCAGCCTGACTTCATCATCATGGAGAATATGAGTTTTGACCCACCAACAGTCAGTTTTTCTTTACTGTCAGAATTGGGGTAGCTTTGTATACTTAGATGGGTTTCCCAGGTGGCACTAGTGGTAAAGAATTCATCTGCCAGTGCAGGAGATGAAAGAGATGAGGGTTCGATCTCTGGATCACAAAGATCCCCTGGAGAAGGAAATGGCAACTCACTCCAGAATTTTTGCCTGGAAAATCCCATGGACAGAGAGCCCTGGCAGGCTGCAGTCCAGGAGGTCACAAATATTCAGACGTGACTAAGCAGGCACGTACCATATCTAGATACTATGTACTCTTCCTTATCCCTGGAATTTTGTAGCCACTTCATCTCTTCTGAGAGGAGAACACACTGTGTTCTGTGGTCCATGTACAGAGAACATCATCAATTGGATGTGGACACATTTGTTTGAGTTACAGAGGCTTTGTTCCTGTTTTCATACCTCAAATTAAACTCTATGTTCTGATAACAAATTTGGGGTTCCTTCAAATTGTGAGAACTAATCTGAAATTTTTTTAATAGAGATATAAATTTATGAGCTATAAAATTTGTTTTGAGAGAACTATATAACCACATGTTTAAAGTTTATTTCTCACTATTAATGTAGAATCTGCAATGGCCTTAATTAGAGAATCATGAAATATCACTAGAAGGGAAACAAGAGAAAATTTTTCCCTCAGTGTTTCAATTGCCAGATGAAGACTCTTGTTCTGTGGGACTAAATCTTCTGCTTATATGTGGGGGTGTGGTCCCTAGGAAGCAGGAGGTTGTGGAATTTGGTTGAGTTGTGCCCTTTGGCATCTGATAGAGGACCCAGAGTGTTCTAATGAAGCTTGTAGTTCAGGCTTGATCTGTTATTGAGGTGCAGAGAAGAGGGCACCTGAGATGCTCTAAAGAGGTCATCTCCTGTCTCCACTTCTTGAGAAATCAGACCCACTGGGTGTGGAAGAGGTATGCACGTCTCTTTTCCACTTTTTGCCACTATTGGTCTGTCTCCTTTCCAACTGCCAAGGTCCAGACAAGACATTGCATGGAGTAGCTGAGTCAGTATGAAGTAGCTCCATCTAGACTTTTAGACAATGCTGGGTGCTCCCCCCACCTCAGATATTTTGTGGCGATTTTGTACTATCCTTCCATCAGAGGTTATGTCTTGACATTTTGTCACTACTAAAACTAGGTTCTCCTTACTGTTTCAGGCATTTCTCTGAAGTCTCTGAGAGAAACTGTGAACTCTGGCACCACTATTGGTCCATCTCCTTCCCAGCTGCCGAGGTCCAGAAAAGATGTTGCGTGGAGTGGCTGAGTCAGTATGAAGTAGCTCCATCTGACCTTTTAGACAATGCTGGGTGCCCCCCACACCAGATATTTTGCAGCCACTTTGTGCTAGTCTCCTTTTACCAGAGATTATGGCCTGTCTTTTTGTCACCACTGAAACCAGCTTCTCCTTATTGTTTCAGACATCTCTCTGAAGTCTCTGAGAGAAACTGTCAACTTTGGCGTGGAGGAGAGGGAGTCCTTGTTGGGACTGAGACAAGAAGAGCCTGGATATGATGATGTTGAGCTTAGCACCATGAGCACCATTTTTGAAGCAAGAAATTCTTGAAAGACATCTCTTTAATATTTGTTTCTCAAATAAATGAAAATCTTGTTTTTTAAATAACTGCAGTTTTCACATGGAACTATGGTTAAAGGAAATTATTCATAATAAAAATGTTAGGTATACTCACCACCACTGACCTTGGAAAATTCAAGTCTTCAAATACACCCCACTCCGTAAGTGAAATCTCAGTTGCGAGTCAGAGTTATTACCTCCCCATAGACTACATGTTTAACTTCCTTTGGGAACTGAGAAAGTCATGCTTTCTTAAATAGCATAAAAGTTTGAAATCTGGCCCTGAACTAAGTGTTTACACTTAGGTAAACTCAGAAACACATAACTGAATATTCCAAAATATCCTACATGCCGTCTACTAAAACCTAGAAATGAGGCTCACAGTGAATGGGGTTGATAAGGTGGGAAGGAAATGGTTACAGCTCTTCTGATTGTGCTCAAATTTTTATGGAATATTAATCACAAAAATTTACTACTGCTAACAGTATCTTTTACTCTAACTGCCTTCTCTCTTTTCTAGTTATTACATAACATCCTAAATCTCCCCCTTTGCCATCAGATTTCACATTCTAATTTTTATAAATCCTATTGTTCTCTATCCTTTTCCGCTAGTATCTGTTTTCCATTCCATTCTCTGGCTGTTTTTATGGGGACACCCAACGGCTCTAACCTTCCTATTTGTGAATTTTTTTAAAGTGGCTGTATCAGCTTTAAGGGCTTCCCAGGTGGCACTAGTGGTAAAGAGCCTTCCTGAGATGTTAAAAGACTTGGGTTCAACCTCTGGGTTCAGAAGATCCCTTGGAGAAGGGCATGGCAGCCCATTCCAGTATTCTTGCCTGGGAAATCCCTTGGACAGAGGAGCCTGGTGGGCTACAGCACATGGGATTGCAGACAGTTGGACACAATTAAGCCCTGGATCATCGAAAAAGCAAGAGAGTTCCAGAAAAACATCTATTTCTGCTTTATTGACTATGCCAAAGCATTTGACTGGATCACAGTAAGCTGTGGAAAATTCTGAAAGAGATGGGAGTACCAGACCACCTGACCTGTCTTTTGAGAAACCTGTATGCAGATCAGGAAGCAACAGTTAGAACTGGACATGGAACAACAGTCTGGTTCCAAATAGGAAAAGGAGTATGTCAAGGCTATATATTGTCATCTTGCTTATTTAACTTATATGCAGAGTACATCATGAGAAATGCTGGGCTGGAAGAAGCACAAGCTGGAATCAAGATTTCTGGGAGAAATATCAATAACCTCAGATATGCAGATGACACCACCCTTATGCAGAAAGTGAAGAGGAACTGAAAAGCATCTTGATGAAAATGAAAGAGGAGAGTGAAAAAGTTGGCTTAATGCCCAACATTCAGAAAACTAAGATCATGGCATCTGGTCCCATCATTTCATGGGAAATAGATGGGAAGACAGTGGAAACAGTGTCAGACTTTATTTTTGGGGGCTCCAGAATCACTGCAGATGGTGATTGCAGCCATGAAATTAAAAAGACGCTTACTCCTTGGAAGAAACATTATGACCAACCTCAACAGCATATTAAAAAGCAGAGACATTACTTTGCCAACAAAGGTCCATCTAGTCAAGGCTATGGTTTTTCCAGTGGTCATGTATGGATGTGAGTTGGACTGTGAAGAAAGCTGAGTGCCAAATAATTGATGCCTTTGAACTGTGGTGTTGCAGAAGACTCGTGAGAGTCCCTTGGACTGCAAGGAGATGCAACCAGTCCATCCTAAAGGAGATCAGTCCTGGGTGTTCATTGGAAGGACTGATGGTGAAGCTGAAACTCCAGTACTTTGGCCACCTCATGCGAAGAGTTGACTCATTGGAAAAGACCCTGATGCTGGGAGGGATTGGGCGCAGGAGAATAAGGAGATGACAGAGGATGAGATGGTTTGATGGCATCACCGACTTGATGGACATGAGTTTGAGTAAACTCTGGGAGTTGGTGATGGACAAGGAGGACTGGCGTGCTGTGATTCATGGTGTCACAAGGAGTCAGACATGACTGAGTGACTTAACTAACTAAGCAGGCATCTTGGATTAACTTTAAACTTTCCCAAGCAATCCTCACATATTTATTGGAGTTGTATCAAAAGAAATAGTTGGTTGACAAGAAATGGCAGGTAAGCTAAACAATGCTACTTTCTTGCTTAAAAAACACTATTGTTCATGGCTAACTGTATAAAAAAAGTTCCCAAAATTCAGTTTTTTTGCATTCCAGCACAATGAATATTTCCACACCCATATTCTAATTATATAACTATTTAACTAAGATTTTCTTTACATTTCCTAACTTTTCGTCTTTTTAACTTAAGTATTGTGTTCAAAAATGAAACATGTATTACTACTTAGACTACCCCCGAAATGATGTAAGATTTTCTAAACTCCACAAGCTATTTGTACAGCTATTTTTGCAAAGTCCCTGAGTAGTATCTTAAGTGAAAACCTAGGAAACAAGTGACATTAGGAAGCTTAAAACCCTTAGCTCAAGTCTATGAAGCTCTGCATTTGGAGTTTTACTTCCTTTCCTCAGCCTCCCTATATCCTTACAAACATTTCAGGAACAAGCAATACTGACCTAAGCAACATTCCCTAAACACATCAGATTCTGTTGCAATTTTGTGTCCTGCATACATTTCTTCTCTCTGTAATGGCCCTCTTTACTCTCTAGTGCTAACTTTTTTCTCTCATCTCTCCCAATTTCAAGTAAGTTGTTGGGGTTTTTTACTCACATCAGTTATTAATACAGTAAATTAAATTGAGTTAGTGTACTCATCAGATAATTAATGAGGTATAATCCTACCAGAGAATAAATATACAGTATTTATTTTGTACCACTATTAACTAGTTTTTTGGAAAAGGCTCTGATGCTGGGAAAGATTGAGGGCAGGAGGAAAGGGGGACAACAAAGGATGAGATGGTTGGATGGCATCACCAACTCAATGAACAAGAGTTTGAGAAAAGTCTGGGAGATGGTGAAGGACAGGATGCCTGGCTTGCTGCAATCCATGAAATTGCAAATAGTAGGACATGACTCAGCGACTGAACAATAGCAACAACAACGAGATACTCCAGTTACATTTACTAACATTGTAAAGAATTCATCTTTTGTTCTGCTAAGCAAGTAGGGGAAAGAGTGCACATCATCCAAATATCCAAATAAAGTGTAGACATCTCTTCAAGAAAATTGGAGATATCAAGGGAATATTTAATGCAAGCTTGGGCATGATAAAGGACAGAAACAGCAGGGACCTAATGGAAGCAGATGAGATTAAGAAGGGGTGCCAAGAACACACAGAAGAACCATATAAGAAAGGTGTTAATCACCCAGATAACCACAAAGGTGTGGTCACTCGCCTAGAGCCAGACATCCTGGAGTGTGAAGTCAAGTGGGCCTTAGGAAGCATTAATGCAAATGAAACTAGTGGTGATGATGGAATTTCAGATGAGCTATCTCAAATTAAAGTGCTACACTCAATATGTTAGCAAATTTGAAAACTTAGCAGTGGCCACTGGACTGAAAAAGATCACTTTTCATTCTAATCACAAACAAGGGCAATGCCAAAGAATGTTCAAACTATGATACAATTGTGCTTATTCTACATCCTAGTAAGGTCATGCTCAAAATCTTTAAAGCTAGACTTCAGAACCGAGAACCTCCAGATGGGCAAGTTGGGTTTAGAAAAGGCAAAGGAACTAGAGATCAGATTACCAACATTTCTGGATCACATAAAATGCAAGGGAATTTCAGAAAAACAGCTACTTCTGCCTCATTGACTATGCTAAAGACTTTGTGTGGATCACAACAAGCTGGGGATAATTCTTAAAGAGATGGGAATATCAGACCACCTTATCTGGCTCCTGAGGAATCTATATGAAGATCAAAAGCAATAATTAGAACCAGACAGTGAACAACTGACTGGTGTCAAATTGGGAGAGGAGTACATCAAGGCTGTATATTCCACCCAACTTATTTAAGTTATATGCAGAATACATCATGAGAAATACTGGGCTGGATGAATCACAAGTTGGAATCAAGTTTGCTGGGAGAAGTATCAACGACCTCAGATATGCAGATGATACCACACTAATGGCAGAAAGCCAAGAGGAACTAAAGAGTCTCTTGATGAAAGTGAAAGAAGAAAGTGGAAAAACTGACTTAAAACTCAGTATTCAAAAAACTAAGATCGTGATCTGTTTCACCCTAGATAATATACATGTTTTGATGCTGTTCTCTTGAAACATCCCACCCTCGCCTTCTCCCACAGAGTCCAGAAGTCTGTTCTGTACACCTGTGTCTCTTTTTCTATTTTGTAAATCCATGGCTGATTCATGTCAATGTATGACAAAAACCACTACAATATTATAAAGTAATTAGCCTCCAACTAATAAAAATAAATGAAAAAAAAAATGCATGGCACACAGAAAAAAGAAACAAACAAACAAAAAAAACCCTGAGATCATGGCATCCGATCTCATCACTTCATGGCAAATAGAAGGGGAGAAAATGGAAACAGTGACAGATTTTATTTTCTTGGGCTCCAAAGTCACTGCAGACATTGACAGCAGCCATGAAATTAAAAGACTTTGCTCCTCGGAAGAAAAGATATAACAAAGCTAGACAGCACATTAAAAAGCAGAGATCATTTTACCAACAAAGGTCCATATAGTGAAAGCTATGGTTTTTCCAGTATCCATGTACAGATGTAAGAGTTGGACCATAAAGAAGGATGAGTGCTGAAGAATTGATGTTCTCTAATGGTGGTGCTGGAGAAGACTCTTGAGAATCTCTTGGACTTCAAAGAAATAAAATCACTCAATCTAAAGGAAATCAACCCTGAATATTCATTGGAAGGACTGATACTGAAGCTGAAACTCCAGTACTTTGGTCACCTGATGCGAAGAGCTGACTCTTTGGAAAAGACCTTGATGCTGGGAAAGATTGAAGCCAAAAGGAGAAGGAGGCAGCAGAGGATAACATGGTTATATAGCATCACGGACTCAATGAATGTGAATTTGAGCAAACTTCCAGAAAGAATGGGGGACAGAAGAGCCAGGCATGCTGCAGTCCTTGGGACTGCAGAGTCAGACACAACTTAGTGACTGAACAACAGCAACAACAAGATCTAATCTACTCCAGACATTTGAGTGGCCAAGAGAACACTCATTCTCCAAAAAAGTGTATTTCTCCATCTAAGGCGTGTGTGGTCCCTGGGGAGGGGCTATCTGTGGATGCAGCCTGTGATTGTATTTGTGGGCATTCTGTAACATGTGTCAAGGCAACTAAGAGCAGAGTTGGACTGTCATTGAGAAACTCAGATTTTTTTCTGTCTTCTGTCTCCTTCTTATTGTGAATTCACACCTGTCACTTGTGAAAGGAGAAAATTTAAATTTATTTTTATGATTCTTACTATTCTTGGGCATCTCCTTGCTGATTGTGTAGATAGAAAGCAGGTCTTCATGGAGCTCCTGTGTGAGTACAAATCTCCTGTGATGCAGGATTTCCACATAAGCTGAGGTCCCAGAGGTCAGATGGACCAGATCTGAGAGGACAGTCCTGATATATCCTCATTGTAACTGATGTGAAATAGCCTGAGCCTCCCTGCCCACAACTGGGTCTCACAGATGCTGTGTCATCCCCATTTACTTGACTTGCCTCCACCACAGGACTCTGTCCTATCCCTTTCTCCTGGTTCTAATAAAAATTCTCTTTGATACTTCAGGCTCTTTTCTTCACTTCTCTAGAGAGGTGACTGATCCTGGAAAAGGAGAAGAGAGCCCCTGGCTGCTGTGAGGGGAGAAAGTGGACACTGGGTATGATGACATTGAAATAAGTGTCATGGAAACATCACCAGTGACTTACCCATGATAGTATATTAAATATGAGACTTGCCTGTGAGTGTCCAGGAGTCTCCAGTGGAGGTGTGGGTCAGTGGTGGCCTGCTGCAGGGTTGGGGGCACTGAGTGTAGCAGTACATACATGGGATATTTTGAATGAGGTCACCATCATCTTCATTACCTCCACCATAGCTTGGCCCCAGATAAATAGCAGGGAGGGAACATAGCTCCACCCATCAACAGAAAATTGGATTAAAGATTTACTGAGCATGGCCCCACCCATCAGAACAAGAGCCCATTTCCCTCTCAGTCAGTCTCTCCCATCAGGAAGCTTCCATAAGCCTCTTATCCTTCTCCATCAGAGGACAGACTGAAAACCACAGTCACAGAAAACTAACCAATCTAATCACATGGATCGAAGGCTTGTCCAACTCAATGAAACTATGAGCCATGCCGTGTAGGGCCACCCAAGATGGGTGGGTCATGGCGGAGAGTTCTGACAAAATGAGAAGGGAATGGCAAACCACTTCAGTATTCTTGCCTTGAGAACCCCATTAACAGTATGAAAAGGCAAAAAGATAGGACACTAAAAGATGGACTCCACAGGTTGGGCGGTGCCCAATATGCTACTGGAGATCAGTGGAGAAATAACTCCAGAAAGAATGAAAGGACAGAGCCAAAACAAAAACAACACCCAGTTGTGGATGAGACTCAAGATGGAAGCAAGGTCCAATGCTGTAATGAGCAATATTGCATAGAAACCTGGAATGTTAGGTTCATGAATCAAGGCAAATTGGAAGTGGTCAAACAGGAGATGGCAAGAGTGAACATCAACATTTTAGGAGTCAGCGAACTAAAATGGACTAGAATGGGTGAATTTAACTCAGATGACCATTATATCTACTACTGTGGGCAAGAATCTCTTAGAAGAAATAGAGTAGCCATCATAGTCAACAAAAGAATTTGAAATGCGGTACTTGGATGCAATCTCAAAAATGACAGAATGATCTCTGTTCGTTTCCAAGGCAAACCATTCAATATCACGGTAATCCAAGTCTATACCCTGACCAGTAATGCTGAAGAAGCTGAAGCTGAAAGTTTCTATGAAGACCTACAAGACCTTCTAGAGTAACACCCCAAAAAGATGTCCTTTACATTATAGGGGACTGGAATGCAAAAGTAGGAAGTCAAGAAAGACCTGGGGTAACAGGCAAATTTGGCCTTGGAGTACAGAATGAAACAAGGCAAAGGCTATACAGTCTTGCCAAGAGAACACACTGGTCATAGCAAACACCCTTTTCCAACAACATAAGAGAAGATTCTACACATGCACATCACCAAATCGTCAACACTGAAATCAGATTGATTATATTCTTTGCAGCCAAAGATGGAGAAACTCTATACAGTCAGCAAAAGCAAGTCTCAGAGTTGACTATGGCTCAGATCATGAACTTCTTATTGTCAAATTCAGACTTAAATTGAAGAAAGTAGGGAAAACTACTAGACCATTCAGGTATGACCTAAATCAAATCCCTTATGTTTATACAGTGGAAGTGATAAATAGATTTAAGGGACTAGATCTGATAGATTGCCTGATGAACTATGGACAGAGGTTTGTAACATTGTACAGGAGACAGGGATCAAGATCATCCCCAAGAAAAAGAAATGTGAAAAAGCATAATGGCTGTCTGAGGAGGCCTTACAAATAGCTGTGGAAAGAAGAGAAGTGAAAAGCAAAGGAGAAAAGGAAAGATATACCCATGTGAATGCAGAGTTCCAAAGAATAGCAAGGAAAGATAAGAAAACCTTCCTCAGTGATCAGTGCAAAGAAATAGAGGAAAACAACAGAATAGGAAATACTAGAGATCGCTTCAAGAAAATTAGAGATACCAAGGGAAAATTTCATGCAAAGATGGGCTGAATAAAGGACAGAAATGATATGGACCTAACAGAAGCAGAAGATTTTAAGAAGAGGTGGCAAGAATACACAGAAGAATTGTACAAAAAAGATCTTCACGACCCAGATAATCATGATGGTTTGATCACTCACGTTGAGCCAGACATCCTGGAATGTGAAGTCAAGTGGGCCTTAGGAAGCATCACGACGAACAAAGCTAGTGGAGGTGATGGAATTCCAGTTGAGCTATTTCAAATCCAGAAAGATGATGCTGTGAAGGTACTGCACTCAATATGCTAGCAAATTTGGAAAATGCAGCAGTGGCCACGGGACTGGAAAAGGTCAGTTTTCATTTCAATCCCAAAGAAAGGCAATGCCAAAGAATACTCAAACTACCACACAATTGCACTCATCTCACAAGGTAGCAAAGTAATGCTCAAAATTATCCAAGCCAGGCTTCAGTAGTACGTGAACTGTGAACTTCCAGATGTTCAAGCTGGCTTTAGAAAAGGCGGAGGAACCAGAGATCAAACTGCCAACATCTGTTGGGTCATCAAAAAAGAAAGAGAGTTCCAGAAAAAAACATCTATTTTTGCTTTATTGACTATGCCAAAGCGTTTGACTGTGTGGATCACAATAAACTGGAAAATTCTTAAAGAGATGGGAATACCAGACCACCTGACATGCCTCTTGAGAAATCTCTATGCAGGTCAGGAAGCAACAGTTAGAACTGGACATGGAACAACTGACTGGTTCCAAATAGGAAAAGGAGTACGTCAAGGCTGTATATTGTGACCCTGCTTATTTAACTTATATGCATAGAACATCATGAGAAATGCTGGGCTGGAAGAAGCACAAGCTGGAATCAAGATTGCTGGGAGAGATATCAATAATCTCAGACATGCAGATGACACCACCCTTATGGCAGAAAGTGAAGAAGAACTAAAGAGCCTTTTGATGAAAGTGAAAGAGGAGAGTGAAAAAGTTAAAGCTCAACATTCAGAAAACTAAGATCATGGCGTCTGGTCCCATCACTTCATGGCAAATAGATGGGGAAACAGTGGGTACAATGAAAGACTTTATTTTCTTGGGCTCCAAAATCACGGCAGATCGTGACTGTAGCCATGAAATTAAAATACGTTTACTCCTTGGAAGGAAAGTTGTCACCAACCTAGACAGCATATTAGAAAGCAGAGACAATACTTTGCCAATAAAGATCTGTCTAGTCAAGGGTATGTTTTTTTCAGTAGTCCTGTATGGATGTGAGAGTTGGACTCTACAGAAAGCTGAGTGTGAAGAATTGATGCTTTTCAACTGTGGTGTTCGAGAAGACTCTTGAGAGTCCCTGGGACTACAAGGAGATCCAACCAATCCATCCTAAAGGAAATCAGCCCTGAATATTCATTGGAAGGACTGATACAGAAGCTGAACCTCCAGTACTTTGGCCACCTGATGCGAAGAGCTGACTCATTTGAAAAGACCCTGATGCTGGGAAAGATTGAGTGCAGGAGGAAAAGGGGATGACAGAAGATGAGATGGTTAGATGGCATCACCAACTCAATGGACATGAGTTTGAGTGAACTCTGGGAACTGGTGATGGACAGGAAGGCCTGGCGTGCTGCAGTCCACAGGGTCACAAAAGAGTCGGACATGACTGAGCACCTGAACTGAACTGAACTGATGAGATGAATCTTCAGATATAGTTGCCTATATTTCAATATGGTAGTGCTAACCTATAAATGTGTTTATGGAAGTTGCTCAAAAAGAAATAGTCTCAATCAAGTAGCTTTTTGCTTTGTTGATAAGCTAGCATGTTCCACATCAAATGCTTTTAGAAGATTGGTCTTCAAACACCATTTCCCTCAAAGAAAATACAAGATGAGTGAACTGACTATTTTTCTCACCTGTCTTAGAGGCTAATAAAGGGATGCCTTTGCCCAGAATCACAGATGCTCCAGGTCACTCTTACTTAGAAAAAGGATCTAAACTTGGTCCGTACTCACACCCTTCCACCTAGTAAGATGAACTCTTTGAAAAAACCCAATCCTGAACATTCCTGGATGTTCTTCCCTGAGATGTCATGTCACTTGTTTGTAACCAGTTCTGGGGCACAATATTGGGTATAAGTTTCAAAGTTGAGGCTGGGAGGTCAGCTGGTGGGAAAGAATGGACACAGCTTTCCTTATCCTGCTTAATGTTTCAGGGCCAAATAAAAATCTAACTCTACACAACTCTTTCTTCCTTTTTCATTTCCAATTCCCTGGGTTACTCTTTCTATTGATTCCTCAAGCCTGTACAGACTCCTAATCACCCTTCTCCCATGTCTAGCTTGTTATCAGCCCTTTTAAATCCACCCTTTCCTCTCTATCACTTCCTACTATTTTTCAGGACACTGTCACTTCTTGTCTGTCCAATTATCTCGGCTCTGTCACTTGCAAGCTGATTTAGAGGAAATTGGAGCTCATTCACACCCTATATCCAGTGGGACAAGAGTACACAGAGGATCCAGAAGACGGAATGTGGACAGAAAGATCAGGAAATTTGGGCTACTTATATTTCAAAGATGTGAATGAAGGGTCTGAGATGACTGAACTCTTGGAAGAATTTCAGAACAATGGGCTTCTCTGAAAACATACTGTTTCAGCAGTGCTTTGATCTAGTAACCATCAAAAATGTAAATGTGATCCAGCTATGATTCTTAGGGGTAGAGAGAGCTGTCTTGTAGGAGTGGCAGGTAAAGTCCTTTAAGAATATCAGTGGACTTCTTAGAAGAAATCTGGCAGGCCAGGAGAGACTGAGATGATATAGGCAAACTGATGAAAGAAAAAACCTGCCAACCAAGAATACTTTTCCCACGAAAGTTGTCTTTCAGAAATAAATATGAGATAAAAACTTTCCCAAACCAACAATAGCTGAGGGAGTTCACCAACACTAGGCTTTCCTTACAAGATTGCTGAAGGAAGTTCTTCAAGTAAAGTGAAGGATGCTAATTACTACATGAAAAAAGTGAAATTATACAATAAATTAGTAAATATAAGTATTTAATCCAATTCAGACTACTAACACAGTAATATTGCAGTGTGTTAACCAGTTAACTCTGGTCTAAAGGAAGTATTAAAAATAACTATAGAGAAAAATATTTTGTTAGTGGGTACACAATATAAGAAGAGGTAAAATCTGACAACAAAAACATAAAATAGAAGAAGTTGCAAAAAAGTTAGAGCTTATGTATGGGATTGAAATTAATTTGTTATTAGTGTAATATAGGCTATTGTGTGTATGAGATGTTTTATGTGAGCCTCGTGGCCAAAAAAAATATAAAATCCTTTAAGAGATTCACAAAAGATAAAGAGAAGGAAATCAAAGAGCAGTGTTATTCAAAACTGTCAGTTCACAATTCTAATGGTTGTGCAAAGCAGTTGAGTTGTCCTGGTCTCTACAACATCCTTCAAGATCAGGTCAAGAGGATTTGCCTTTCATGAAGTGAAAGACAAATTTAGCTGTTCTTTTTTTAAGCCAAAGACCTAGTTCTGCATGTCATCTCCTTCCTTACATCATATAGATGGTGCAGCTGTTTTTTTAAAATTGCAAATTTTCTTCTTGTGATATTCCTATATGGTTTTAATTTTAAAATTGCCAAATGATAAATCATATGAATATCCTGTCTTCTCTGTTGGGTCTGATTAAGACTTAACAAGAAGCCACATGTGAGTGTGTTGTGGTTTGACTTGTGTATCTTCAGAGATAGAGATTTGCAGTGGTCATTTTGACATATTTTTTGGTGATAAGCTCCTTCTTTTTGAAAATCAAATTTTTCTCTGTTAATTGCTAAAAACATTTGCCTTTAAAACAAAAATATCAATTAGCTAAGTGATGGCCTCAACAATAGTTCTTTTTCCTTAAGGTATTTTCTCTTAAATGTCTAGCACAGTGCCATTCAGTCATTCAGCAAATATTAGCTGAGCATCTATTAAGTTATAGAGAGTGGAAATACAGAGCTGATACTCAGGTACAGGCCTCACTCCAATCCTGGGCCCTGGAAGGGCCTCAGTAGATGCTTGTAGCCTGCAGGGGCCTTGGGTAGCATGCCCAGATGGGGAAGGATTCAGTAATAAGGAAAGGAGAATCTGTTCACAGACTTTTAGATGTTAAAGGATGAACTGTATTTTTTGCTGTATTTCCAGTGTTCTTAGGCTGGTCTGCAGGCTGGACTCAGCTGCACCAAAGCTCCATGTGCAATAGAGGGTCAATTCAATAGAGTTCAAATCTGAGCAGCCACTCAACCTTTGAACTCTGAGTACCACCCCAGTGGTGCTAACCTTGGGTTTAATTGTTTTAGGAATCACCACCCACAAGAATTCAGTATCTCTGGAGCTGATAATTACATCAGCTCTGAGCAGAGGTAGATTAATTATGAAGTTAATAAAGCTTCACCTTCACTTCTTCTCCTTGCTCCAGCCCCTTCCAAGGCCCAAGGAGGGTCTGTAGCACTGTGCTCAGAGGCCACCATCACCCTAATTGAAAAACCAGACAAAGATGCCACGAAAAAGAGAAAACTACAGGCCAATATCACTGATGAACATAGATGCAAAAATCCTTAACAAAATTCTAGCAAACAGAATCCAACAACATATTAAAAAAATCATACATCATGACCAAGTGGGCTTTATCCCAGGAATGCAAGGATTCTTTAATATCCGCAAATCAATCAATGTAATACACCACATTAACAAATAGAAAGATAAAAACCATATGATTATCTCAATAGATGCAGAAAAAGCCTTTGACAAAATTCAACATCCTTTTATGATTAAAACTATCCAGAAAGCAGGAATAGAAGGAACATACCTAAACATAATAAAAGCTATATATGACAAACCCACAGCAAGCATCACCCTCAATGGTGAAAAATTGAAAGCATTTCCCCTGAAATCAGGAACAAGACAAGGGTATCCACTCTCACCACTACTATTCCACATAGTTTTGGAAGTTTTGGCCACAGCAATCAGAGCAGAAAAAGAAGTAAAAGGAATCCAGATAGGAAAAGAAGAAGTGAAACTCTCGCTGTTTGCAGATGACATGATCCTCTACATAGAAAACTCTAAAGACTCTACCAGAAAATTACTAGAGCTAATCAATGAATATAGTAAAGTTGCAGGATATAAAAGTCAACATACAGAAATCCCTTGCATTCCTATACACTAACAATGAGAAAACAGAAAGAGAAATTAAGGAAACAATACCATTCACCATTGCAACAAAGAGAATAAAATACTTAGGAGTATATCTACCTAAAGAAACAAAAGACCTATACATAGAAAACTATAAAACACTGATGAAAGAAATCAAAGAGGACACAAACAGATGGAGAAACATACCGTGTTCATGGATTGGAAGAATCAATATTGTCAAAATGGCTATTCTACCCAAGGCAATCTATAGATTCAATGCAATCCCTATCAAGCTACCAACGGTATTTTTCACAGAACTAGACCAAAGAATTTCACAACTTGTATGGAAATACAAAAAACCTCGAATAGCCAAAGTAATCTTGAGAAAGAAGAATGGAACTGGAGGAATCAACCTGCCTGACTTCAGACTCTACGACAAAGCCACAGTCATCAAGACAGTATGGTACTGGCACAAAGACAGAAATATAGATCAATGGAACAGAATAGAAAGCCCAGAGATAAATCCATGAACCTGTGGACACCTTATCTTCAATAAAGGAGGCAAGAATATACAATGGAAAAAAGACAACCTCTTTAACAAGTGGTGCTGGGAAAACTGGTCAACCACTTGTAAAAGAATGACATTAGAACACTTTGTAACACCATACACAAAAATAAACTCAAAATGGATTAAAGATCTAAATGTAAGACCAGAGACTATAAAACTCCTAGAGGAGAACATAGGCAAAACACTCTCCGACATAAATCACAGCAAGATCCTCTATGACCCACCTCCCAGAATATTGGAAATAAAAGCAAAACTAAACAAATGGGACCTAATGAAACCTAAAAGCTTTTGCACTACAAAGGAAACTATAAGTAAGGTGAAAAGACAGCCCTCAGATTGGGAGAAAATAATAGCAAATGAAGAAACAGACAAAGGATTAATCTCAAAAATATACAAGCAACTCCTGCAGCTCAATTCCAGAAAAATAAATGACCCAATCAAAAAATGGGCCAAAGAACTAAACAGACATTTCTCCAAGGAAGACATACAGATGGCTAACAAACACATGAAAAGATGCTCAACATCACTCATAATTAGAGAAATGCAAATCAAAACCACAATGAGGTACCATTACACGCCAGTCAGGATGGCTGCTATCCAAAAGTCTACAAGCAATAAATGCTGGAGAGGGTGTGGAGAAAAGGGATCCCTCTTACACTGTTGGTGGGAATGCAAACTAGTACAGCCACTATGGAGAACAGTGTGGAGATTTCTTAAAAAACTGGAAATAGAACTGCCATATGACCCAGCAATCCCACTTCTGGGCATACACACTGAGGAAACCAGATCTGAAAGAGACACGTGCACCCCAATGTTCATCGCAGCACTGTTTATAATAGCCAGGACATGGAAGCAACCTAGATGCCATCAGCAGACAAATGGATAAGGAAGCTGTGGCACATATACACCATGGAATATTACTCAGCCATTAAAAAGAATTCATTTGAATCAGTTCTAATGAGATGGATGAAACTGAAGCCCATCATACAGAGTGAAGTAAGCCAGAAAGATAAAGATCAATACAGTATACTAACGCATATATATGCAATTTAGAAAGATGGTAACGATAACCCTATATGCAAAACAGAAAAAGAGACACATATGTACAGAACAGACTTTTGGACTCTGTGGGAGAAGGCGAGCGTGGGATGTTTCGAAAGAACAGCATCGAAGCATGTATATTATCTATGGTGAAACAGATCACAAGTCCAGGCTGGAAGCATGAGACAAGTGCTAGGTACTGGTGCACTGGGAAGACCCAGAGGAATCGGGTGGAGAGGGAGTTGGGAGGGGGGATCGGGATGGGGAATACATGTAAATCCATGGCTGATTCATGTCAATGTATGACAAAAACCACTACAATATTGTAAAGTAATTAGCCTCCAACTAATAAAAATAAATGAAAAAAAAAAAAGAGGATGGAGGCTGCTGTCCATCAGTATTTTGATAATGGCAAGTTTGAGGTCTTTATTCTTTGAGAGAATATTTTTGAGTGTAGAATTTTAGATTCACATTTTTTTTTCTCTCAGTAAATTTAAGGCTTCAATTTACTCTACCCTGGCATCTCTTTTTGTTCTTGGGGATTTAGATGTTATTATAGATGTTTCTCAATTTTATATACCTAGTGTTTATCTTAGTATTTTTCTCTTTGTCAATTTTCTGCTGTTATTTTCTGTTTTAGTAAAAGTAAGCTAGGTGTGTTATAGTAACAAAACCCCAAAATTTATCCTTATATGATATGTTCTGTTTACTTTGGCAGGCCTTCTGCTATCATAATTCTTCAAGCACTCAGGTTGTTGAATGCTCCACCATTTTATTATGCTCCCACTGCAAGACAAGGCTTCAGTATTTGCTGTGGTAGTAAAACGTATTGGCTCTTAAATGTTTCTATGCGGAAGTGACATTGTTTGTTCTCCCACTTCATTGAATGAGCCAGATAACATGGTTATGCTTAACTTCAAACAGGCAAGGAAGTATTACTATTTCCACATGCTCATAAAAAGAGAGTTTAAATGTTGCTGAACCAGTCCATCCTAAAGGAAATCAGTCCTGAATATTCGTTGGAAGGACTGATGCTGAAGTTGAAACTCCAATACTTTGGCCAACTGATGCAAAGCACTAACTCATTTGAAAAGACCCTGATGCTGGGAAAGATTGAAGGTGGGAGGGGAACTGGATGACAGAGGATGAGGTGGTTGGATGGCATCTCCTGACTGAACGGATATGAGTTTGAGTAAACTCTGGGAGTTGGTGATGGACAGGGAGGCCTGGTGTACTGCAGTCCATGGGGTCTCAAAGAATTGGACACGACTGAGCAACTGAACTGAACACTAGTAATGTCTCCATCTATGATGTTCCTACTAATGAACTCTTTTTTATAAGCAGAAACTAAAGTCATCTTATGACTTAATCACTAAAGTGACATCTGATCATTTTCATCAAATTCCATTTGTTAGATGGGTGTTACTAGGTACATTGGAGTATGGAATTACACAAAGACGTGAACACCAGATGGCAGGAATAACCAAGACATTTTAGAGCCTGTTACCACAGCCCTCACACAATATTAAAACAAAATCAAGAAGAAAAATAGCCCTACATTTATTGAAGAAATTTTGTCTTAGGAGCAGGGCAAGCTTTGTCAGGCTCCAAGAAGATAGTTGTAAGCAGGCCTTTTGGGGAGACTGGGGGCTGAAGTTGATTCTTTAGGATGAAATGAGGTCACAACTGATTCAATGCAGAGAAGAGAAGACTATCTTTTAGATGGAGAATAGGAAAGGCATACTGGATTTCAGGAAAAGGGCAGGCCTGCTCAGGAGTCTCTGGAGCCCTGGATATTTACGAGGCTTCCACTCACCAAGGAGAAATGGAAGTGGGGTAAGACTCACCCTATGAAACCAGTAATCTGGTCCCCTTCATGTTAATCTCACCTTTTTTTTCATTTACTTAAGAAATTTTCACCTTTCTTATCCTGATTTTGTGCTCACATGACCTTTTGTTCTCTCCATTAGTTACTTAGTTTCTTTGCAGCCACAATAAGAGCACAAAGCAGTCACTTGACACTGCAGACATCCGCCCAATGAAACAAAAGTCATCTTTCCAAGGGTTCCTGAGGAGGTAGAGGAGGTAAAACTGACTCAGAAACAGTGTTTCTGGCTGACCCCACCAGCTGAGCTGAACCAGCCATTGAGCTGGACCCCTGGCACGGAGAAAAGGAAAGCCACATTTTTTTTTTTTTTTTTTTAACATAGCTTTTCTGCATCAGCTTAACAAACAGAATGACACCTGACGTCAGATAACCTTGAATCTCATATAAGGAGATATTCAAGATTCAGCATCTAATTGGTGTTTGAACTTCAGAAAGTTTCCTTTTATATAGTGTCTGATGGCAGAGAAGATGTTAAAAAGCGTTTCTATTGGTTCGGAAGATGGCAGTGTCAGGGGATGGGATTATATGAACCCCTTCCTGCTGTGAGAGCCTCCATTAAGGGTCCAGAGGACTCCTCATGTAGTTTGGGGAAACTGAAGCTGTTACCCAAAGACAAGAGGATCAGAGAACCATGAACAGACACTGCTTTCTCCAGGGACTTGTCTGTCTGCTCTTTAGCGTTCTATCGCGTGCTCAAGGTAAGCGTTCTTAAATTCAGCAGACACACTGGATTAGCCATAAGATTCTAGGGGAGTTATCAGTGGGACTGTAAGGACAATAGCTTTCTATTTGTTGACCATTTGGTTTTGGCCAAATGTGATTCTTAGTGACAGTGCTGATTTTTCTCCCTCGGGGCTCAGTTTTTCAAGTTAAGCAGTAATATGCCGCAGAGATATAAATTCTATTCACAGATCTAACTCTGTGTATTTAGTCCTCTCCAAGTACACCTAAGAGCTAATGGCAACCCACTCCAGTATTCTTGCCTGGAAAATTCCAGGGACAGAGGAATCTGGTGGGCTACAGTCCATGGGATCGCAAAGAGTCGGACATGACTGAGCGACTTTAAGTACACCTAACAGCTCAGAAAATGTCTGACCACTTCTCAGTTTTCCTCGAACAGATTATGGCTGAGGGACTGCCTCTGTCTGGGTCTCTGATCTGTCCTTCCCATACTTTATATTACATCTCTCCCCACCAGTTCAGTATTTTGGGTCTTTTAGACTGTGGACATTGTGTGTGTGTGTGTGTGTGTGTGTGTGTGTGTGTGTGTGCACATGTGTGTTTGTGTATGTATGCTTTGAGTGTATGCATACGTATGTGTGGACTTCCCAGTGGCTCAGTGATAAAGAATCTGCCTGCCAATGCAGGAGATGCAGTTTCGATCCCTGGGATGGTAAGATCCCCTGAAGAAGGGAATGGCTACTCACTCCAGTGTTCTTGCCTGAGAAATACCATGGATAGAGGAGCCTGGTGGGCTATAGTTCATGGGGTCACAAAGAGTCAGACATGACTTAGTGACTAAACAACAACAAAAATATGTGTGTGCATGTGTGTGTGTCTATATATGTGAGATAAGGGTATGGGTAAAGGTGAATTGGAAGAGTATGTATAAGCTAAATATGTGAACAGAAATAAATCTGCCCAGTGGAAGTTGATTTTTTTAGATAGGAGTCCATAGAACTTCCCTGGTGGCACAGATGGTAAATAATCTGCCTGCAGTGCAGGAGACCTGGGTTTGATCCCTGTGAGGGGAAGATCCCCTGGAGTAGGAAATGGCAACCCACTCCAGCATTCTTGCCTGGAGAATTCCATGGACAGAGGAACCTGGTGGGCTACAGTCCATGGAGTCACAAAGACTTGGACATGATTAAATGACTAACACTTTCACTTCACTTTCCATAGAACTCACACTCTCTAAGCCAGACTGCTAGATTTGATGGTAGCAATGGTAATGGTGGTGATGATATGTATATATGGTGAGGGTGAATATGGAAATCTTCCTTTCTATGAGTAAAGCCCTCTCAGTAGAAACTGTAATCACACCTCCAGATAACCCTGCATTTGCATTTGAACTCTGAGTTTCTTTTTCTTCCCCACAAACAACCCACAGCTCAGACATGTTTCTGCTTTTCTGTAGTCTTTCCCCAGCATAGGATTTGGCACTACTGTGTCTTCCTGCCTGTAATATTTTCCCTTCCTACCTCTTGGATCAGTGGTCCTCCAACCCCGCTGTGCAAAGGAAAAAAACTAATACCAAATGTAGGTGCCATCAATGGACTGATGCATTGAAGGCAGAAGAGGGATTTAGTTTTAGAGACTTGACGATGTTCTCCACTGAGGCAGGTCAGTTTTTCCCTGTCTCAGTGGAGAGCACAAGCTTGTTCTGTGACTTCTTAATGGATCAGATATTTAGCAAGAACTCTGCGTTTGTGAATGTCCCTGTGGTGAATATTCTCACTTGTCATTCCCACAGACGCTGTACTAAAGTTGGTCTTCACTGTGCCCTGAAATCAGGAGAGCCCAAGATACCTGCTTTGAGTTCCTGCAATTAGAATGAGCTAGTCACATGCCTGGAAAGTCAGCTTTTCCAGGTTAGCCCTTGGTCCTGGTTGCTTTAGCAAAGCTCATCTCTCCATCCCTTCCTGATCTCACATTCCCTCCTTATTTCAAGCCCCTGCTCTCCCCCACACCGCGTCAGAAGTCTCTGTCTCTCTTCTTTGGGAAACTCCACTCCTCCCCAAAGGATCAAGAAGTTCTGCTCTTCACTCCCTTGTTATATTTCTTTCAACTTATAGTTGGGGACTTCCCCGGTGTTATGATTTCATCTTCCCAGGGGTTAAGATTTCATCTTCCAATGCAAGGGGTGCAGGTTCAATCCCCAGTTGGGGAGTTAAGATCTCACATACCTCACAGCCAAAACAAACAAACAAACAAATAAACAAACAAACAAACAAAAAACCAAAAAAACCCCAGAACATAACAACAGGAATATTGTAATAGATCCACATCAAAAAAAATTCTAAAAAATTCTCCAAAACAAAACTTACAGTTCCTTGGGTTTGGGACATATTATAATGGTGGTTGTCATTTTTTCAGGCTTTGCAGGCTGTTAAGAATAGAGGTAGACTCTCTGAGTGAAATATAAAATTGGCTCTCTGATTCCGTTTTGGCCTCTCCAGCTACGAGCACAATGGAGGAATTTCTCATTAGGCTAAGGAGAAATCACAGTTCACTCAAACAAACATGTTTCCTCAGAGAGAATGCTCTGTAGGATCATATTATTAAAGCACATACTCACGTACTAAGAAACTCAGTTCACATGAGTTTGCCCCCAAATACTTGTCAATTTCAACTTTGGTGTGATCGTTCCAAAGAGCATTAAATATTTTCTGAGCTTGCACTTGTCTCTAAAGTACAAGGCAGGGTATACCAGCTCCCTTTACATTCTTTCTGAACACAATCTCTGCATTAAATCTCAGTCCCTACACACACACACACACACTCTCTCTCTCTCACACTCGACTGGATCATCAGTTCAGTTCAGTTGCTCAGTCATGTCTGAATCTTTGCGACCCCATAGACTGCAGCATGCAAAGCTTCCCTGTCCATCACCAGCTCCCGGAGCTTACTCAAACTCATGTCCACTGAGTCAGTGATGCCATCCAACCATCTCATCCTCTGTCATCCATTTCTCCTCCCGCCTTCAATCTTTCCCAGCATCAGGATCTTTTCAAATGAGTCAGTTCCTCGTGTCAGGTGGCCAAAGTTTTGGAGCTTCAACTTCAGCATCAGTCCTTCCAATGAATATTCAAGACTGATTTCTTTTAGAAAGGACTGCTTGGATCTCCTTACAGCCCAAGGGACTCTCAAGAGTCTTCTCCAACACCACAGCTCAAAAGCATCAATTCTTTGGTGCTCAGTTTTCTTTATAGTCCAACTCTCACATCCATACATGACCACTGGAAAAACCATAGCCTTGACTAGACGGACTTTGCTGGCAAAGTAATGTCTCTGCTTTTTAATATGCTGTGTAGGTTTGTCATAGCTTTTCTTCCAACACCATTTTATATTCACTTTCAAAATAATATTTTAAAATTTCTTTTTGTTCATTAAAATATCTTCTGTGCCATTTGTATGGTTGCCTGTATTTCAGTCACTGAATCATAACTTATTTATCTAATCCTATTTGTTATACATTAATATTTTCAAATACGATGCTGTGATAAAGTTCTTATGAACACCTACATTGACTTAATAGAAAAGCCATTATTTTTTCCTCAAGATAGCAAATTTAAAGGCTTCCCTCTATACGTATCACCTAATTGTCAGCACAGTAGTTTTCAATATTCTCAGCAACATTAATGGAATCAAAAGAGTATTATTTTGGGGACCTCCTTGTTCGTCCAATGGCTAAGACTTTGTGCTTCCAGTGCAGGGGACTTGGGTTCTAACCCTGGTCAGACAACTAGATCCCACAAGTAAGAATTTGCATGCTGCAACTGAGACCCAGCACAACCAAATAAATAATTAATTGTAAAAAAAAGAGTATTATTTTCTTCATAGTTTTGATATAAGAGCATTCATCATTTTTTATCCACATAAACACTATATACAAAAAGTTATCTTCTTTCCCATATTACTGTTTTAAGATATCTTACATATCAATATTTTTTTCTCTAGAATGTTTTAAAACTTCTTATTCATTTATAGGAACTCTCTATAAACAAACAACACTTCTTGATTTTCTTATTTATTTTTGTAAATATTTCCCCCAGTTTTTGCATTTATTTTTAAGGTTGTATAGGTGTATGGGGGGGTTATGTGATCAAATCTATAAAGTTTTACTTTTTTGACTTCTGCCTTTAATACAATGTTTCAAATGCCATTCTTCATCTCAAAACAACACTGAGTTAAGTTTTGTGTCCTGCAAATAATTTTGCAGTTTCACTAAAGAATATTCAAAACCTTATTTTGAATTTATTTTTTATCTGAATTAATTTTACCATGTGTGATGGTGTAACATCATCATCAGATAGGAATTACATTTTAGATATGTGATATCTTAGCCCCATCACAAAATAAAAACACATTGTTTCATGATTTCATGGAAATGATATCAAAAGTACAAGCAACAAAGCAAAAATAGACAAGTGGGAATATATCAAACTGAGAGGCTTCTGCAAACCAAAGGAAACTTCAACAGAGTGAAAAAGCAAGCTAGCACAAATTATATAAGGTTTTAATTTCCAAAACATTAAGGCATTCCTGCAACTCAAGAAAAAAACCCCAAATGTAATAACTCAATTAAAAATTGACCAAGGGCTTGAATAGACATTTCTCTAAAGACATACAGATGGCCAATGAGTATATAAAAAAAGTGCTATACATTATCAATCATCAGGGAAATGTAAATCAAAACCACAAAGAGATATCATCTCATACATGTCAGAATGTGGGGAAGGAAATGGCAACCCACTCCAGTATTCTTGTCTAGAGAATCCCGTGGACAGAGGAGCTTGGTGGGCTGCTGTCTATGGGGTCGCACAGAGTCAGACAGGACTGAAGCGAGTTATCATGCATACATACATTAGTGAAGGAAATGGCAACCTACTCCAGTGTTCTTGCCTGGAGATTTCCAGGGACCGAGGAGCCTGGTGGGTTGCCGCCTATGGGGTCACACAGAGCCGGACATGACTGAAGCGACTTAGCAGCAGCAGCAGCAGCATGTCAGAATGACTGTGTGTTTTTTGTTGTTTTTTTAAAGACACTGAAGTGTTGGCAAGGTTGTGGAGAAATTGACACTTTCTGTGTACTTATCCATGTTAAATATATAAATTGTATTAATAAAACTATGCAATCCCAGGGTTAAATCTCTGGGCTTTCACTGTCATGGGTTTAGGTTCAATCCCTGACCTGGGAACTATGAGCCACAGCACAGCCAAAAATCAAACAAACAACAGCACAAAAACTATGACCCAAAAATCTGTATGATTCATAGTGATGTCCCTTTTCATTCTTGGAATTGTTAGCTTCATTTTCTCTCTGCTCTTCTTAAGTTTTGCTCAGAGTTCATCAATTTTCAATTAGCCATGTTTAAAGGGCTTTCTTCTATGTTTTCTATCTTACGCTTACCTTCTTTTCCATTAATTTTTGTTCCTTTTTAAATTAACCCCAACATTCTACATCCTTTAGACTTTCTCATCTCTTAGTTTCTTAATTGGAAGCTTACATTTTTTTCACTTTCAGTCTTTCCTCTTCTCTAAATCTGGGGTATAAATTTCCCTGAGACACTGTGTGGATTTCATTAGAAGAATTTGTTACCATTTCGTTATTTTGTCATTATCATTATTATCGATCTTTATTATCATTATTTCACAATATTTTGTAAATTTTAAATTTATTCCCAGATTCAGGTGTTTTTTTGGAATAGTGTTGCTGAATTTCCCCAAGTAGGGATGGCTAACAATATTTTCTTATTAATTCTTAATTTTATTCCACTGTGGTCAGAGTATATACTCTGTATGAATTTAAACACTGAAAGATTTTGTCCTATTATATGGTCATTTTGGTGAATGTTCCTAGTGCATTTACAGTAATGTGAACTCTTGCACTGTTGGGTGCATTGCTCCAAGTGTTACTTAGTTAAATGTGCTGATTATGTTGTTCTATATCTACTGTATTATTTGTTTTTTGTACGTTTGGTCTGTACGCTACTGAAAAAGATACAAATTTTGATTGCGATTTTGTCTATTTCTTCTTTTCGATCTGTCAAGTATATTTTAAAGCTATGTTCTGTTGCCTTTCTTGAATTTTGTTGTCTATAATATCTTTATTAAGGGTGCATCTCATTATAATCATGAAAATTCCCTCTTTAATTCAATTAGTATATCTTGGCTCTACTTTCTGGGACAGTGGTATAGCTACACCAGTTTTCTTACAGTTAGTACATTTTCTTCCATCATTTTACCTTCAACCTTTCTTTGCTTTCATAATATACGGTGAGCATTATGCAAGTAACATCTGTGTCAATTTTGTTTCATCTTAATCTATTTACTGTAAATGCAATTACTGATATTGATGTGTTGGTATCCACCATTTGCTTTAAAAAATTTATTTATTTATTTTAATTGGAGGCTAATTACTTTACAATATTGTAGTGGTTTTTGCCATACAATGACATGAATCAGAAATGGGTGTACATCTGTCCCCATCCTGAACCCCCTTCCCACCTCCCTCCCCAGCCCCTCCCTCAGCGTTGTCCCAATGCACCGTCTTTGAATGCCCTGTTTCATGCATCGAACTTGGACTGGTGATCTATTTAATATATGGTAATATACATGTTTCAATGCTATTCTCTTAAATCTTCTGACCCTCGCCTTCTCCCACAGTGTTCAAAAAGTTTATATCTGTGTCCTTTTGCTGTCTTGCTTATAGGGTCATCATTACCATCTTTCTAAGTTCCATTTATATGCATTAATATACTGTATTGGTGTTTTTCTGTCTGACTTACTTCACTCTCTATAATAGGCTCCAGTTTCATCCACCTCATTAGAACTGATTCAAGGGCATTCTTTTTAATGGTTGAATAATATTCCATCGTGTATATGTAACACAGCTTTCTTATCCATTTGTCTGCCGATGGACATCTAGGTTGCTTCCATGTCCTGGCTGTTGTAAACAGTGCTGTGATGAACATTGGAGTACATGTGTCTCTTTCAATTCTGGTTTCCTCAGTGTGTATGCCCAGCAGTGGAATTGCTGGGTCGTATGGCAGTTCTATTTCCAGTTTTTTAAGGAATCTCCACACTGTTCTCCATAGTGGCTGTACTAGTTTGCATTCCCACCAACAGGGTAAGAGGGTTCCCTTTTCTTCACACTTTTCTTCTCCAGGATTTATTTTTTGTAGACTTTTGGATAGCAGCCCTTCTGACTGGTGTGAGATGGTACCTCATTGTGGTTTTGATTTGCATTTATCTGATAATGAGTGATGCTGAGCATCTTTTCATGTGTTTTTTAGCCTCTTCTTTGGAGAAATGTCTGTTTAATTCTTTGGCCCATTTTTTGATTAGGATGTTTGTTTTTGTTTTTTTTTTTGGTATTGAGCTGCAGGAGTTGCTTGTATATTTTTGAGATTAATTCTTTGTCTGTTGCTTCGTTTGCTATTGTTTTCTCCCATTCTGAAGGCTGTTTTTTCACCTTCCTTATCATTTCCTTTGTTGTGCAAAAGCTTTTAACTTTAATTAGTTCCCATTTGTTTACTTTTCCTTTTATTTCCATCACTCAGGTAGGTGGGTCATAGAGGATTCTGCTGTGATTTATGTCAGAGAGTGTTTTGCCTATGTTTTCCTCTAGGAGTTTTATAGTTTCTGGTTTTACATTTAGATCTTTAATCCATCATGAGTTTATTTTTGTGTATGGTGTTAGAAAGTGTTCTAGTTTCATTCTTTTACAGATGGTTGACCAGTTTTCCCAGCACCACTTGTTAAAGAGATTGTCTTTCCTCCATTGTATATTCTTGCCTCCTTTGTCAAAGATAAGGTATCCATAGGTGCATGGATTTATCTCTGGGCTTTCTATTCTGTTCCATTGATCTATATTTCTGTCTTTGTGCCAGTACCATACTGTCTTGATGACTGTACATTTATTCAGTTCAGTTCAGTTGCTCAGTTGTGTCTGACTCTTTGAGGCCCCATGAATCCAGGCATGCCAGGCCTCCCTGTCCATGACCAACTCCCAGAGTCTACTCAAACTCGTGTCCATTGAGTCAGTAATGCCATCCAACCATCTCATCCTCTGTCGTCCCCTTCTCCTCCTGCCCTCAATCTTTCCCAGCATCAGGGTTTTTTCAAATGAGTCAGTTCTTCGAATCAGGTGGCCAAAGTATTGGAGTTTCAGCTTCAATATCAGTCCTTCCAATGAACACCCAGGACTGATCTCCTTTAGGGTGGACTGGTTGGATCTCCTCGCAGCCCAAGGGACTCTCAAGAGTCTTCTCCAACACCACAGTTCAAAAGAATCAATTCTTCTGCACTTGGCTTTCTTTATAGTCCAACTCTCACATCCATACATGACTACTGGAAAAAACATAGCCTCGACTAGATGGACCTTTGTTGACAAACTAATGTCTCTGCTTTTTAATATGCTGTCTAGATTGGTCTTAACTTTCCTTCTAAGGGGTAAGCATCTTTTAATTTCATGGCTGCAATCATCTGTAGTGATTTTGGAGCCCCCCAAAATTAAGTCAGCCACTGTTTCCCCGTCTATTTTCCATGAAGTGATGGGACAAGATGCCATGATCTTAGTTTTCTGAATGTTGAATTTTAAGCCAGCTTTTTCACTGTCCTCTTTCACTTTCATCAAGAGGTTCTTTAGTTCTTTTTCACTTTCTGCCATAATGGTGGTGTCATCTGCATATCTGAGGTGATTGACTTTTCTCCAGGCAATCTTGATTCCAGCTTGTGCTTTATCCAGCCCGGCGTTTCTCATGAGATACTCAGCATATAAGTTGAATAAGCAGGGTGACAATATACAGCCTTGACGTACTCCTTTTCCTATTTGGAACCAGTCTGTTGTTCCATGTCCAGTTCTAACTGTTGCTTCCTGACCTGCAAAGAGATTTCTCTGGAGGCACATCACGTGGTCTGGTATTCCCAATTCTTGAAGAATTTTCCACAGTTTATTATGATCCACACAGTCAAAGGCTTTGGCATAGTCAACAAAGCAGAAATAGATGTTTTTCTGGAACTCTCTTGCTTTTTCAATAGCCCAACAGATGTTGGCAATTTGATCTCTGGTTCCTCTCCCTTTCTAAAACCAGCTTGAATATCTGAAATTTCATGGTCCATGTACTGTTGAAGCCTGGCTTTTAGAATTTTGGGCATTACTTTACTAGCATGTGAGATGAGTACAATTGTATGGTAGTTTAAGCATTCTTTGGCATTGCCTTTCTTTTGGATTGGAATGAGAACTGACCTTTTCCAGTCCTGTGGCCACTGCTGAATTTTCCAAATTTGCTGACATATTCAGTGCAGCACTTTCACAGCATCATTTTTTTAGGATTTGAAATAGCTCAACTGGAATTCCATCACCTCCACTAGCGTTGTTCATAGTGATGCTTTCTAAGGCCCACTTGACTTCACATTCCAGGATGTCTGACTCTAGGTGAGTGATCACACCATTGTGATTATCTGGGCCATAAAGATCTTTTTTGTACCATTCTTCTGTGTATTCTTGCCACCTTTTCTTAATATCTTCTGCTTCTGTTAGGTCCATACCATTTCTGTCCTTTAGTGAGCCCATCTTTGCATGAAATATTCCCTTGGTATCTCTAATTTTCCTGACAAGATCTCTAGTCTCTCCCATTCTAATGTTTTCCTCTATTTGTTTGCATTGATCACTGAGGACCATTGGTAGCTTGATAGGGATTGCATTGAATACATAGATTGTTTTAGGTAAGATACTCATTTTCACTATATTGATTCTTCTGATTTATGAACATGGTATATTTCTCCATCTATTTGCGTCATCTTTGATTTCTTTCATCAGTGTTTTACAGTTTTCTATATAGAGGTCTTTTGTTTCTTTAGGTAGATTTATTCCTAAGTATTTTATTCTTTTCATTGCAATGGTGAATGGAATTTTCCCCTTAATTTCTCTTTTTCTGTTTTCTTAATTGATCCACCTGCTTTATGTTCCTTTTTCTCTCCTTGTTTTTCTTCCTTTAGTATTAAATAAATCTGTTATTATTTCAGGTTTTCCTCTTTCCTTTTGATTTTCAGCAGCTTTACTAAGAGTGGGGTATTTCATACTCTTCCATTTAATTTAAAAAAATTTCTATCATTATATTTTCAAATATTACTTCTGTAGTTCTGTCTCTCTGTCTCTAGGTCTGTTTTCCCTCTCCTCTTCCTCTTTCTTCTGTTTCTCATCTCTCATCTTTAGGACTCCTCTGAAAGAGGTGAAAGTGAAGTAGCTCAGTCGTGTCTGACTCTTTGTGACCACATGGATTGTAGCCTACCAGGCCTCTCCGTCTATGGGATTTTCAGGCAAGTTTACTGGAGTGGATTGCCATTTCCTTCTCCAGGGGATCTTCCTGACCCAAGGATCGAACCCGGGTCTCCTGCATTGTAGGCAGACACTTTTACCGTCTGAGCCACCAGGGAACACATTATGACTCCTCTTAGTCACTATATTCTGAGTTCTGTCTAAAATTCATTTAACTTATTCATTCACTTTTTAAGGTTGGAAATGGTTCCTTTGATATTTTTATTTGCTAATGATTATTTGGTAATTTTTTCATCTTTTTACCTGTTTATTCTCTCCTCTCTTTTCCCCTAAATACATTGATCATAGTTAAAATCCTTATCTGCCAAGTCCAACATTTCTATCATGTGTGTCTTTGCATTCTCTTATTTTCTTTTTTCACTTTGATCGTTTGTCATGCTATCTTAGCTTGTCAAAAGTCATGCTATTTTTTATTGAGTGCTATAAATTATATATGAAAAAGTAAGCTACTCCCAATACATTTTCTAACACCTGAAAAGATTTACCCTTTGTTTTGCTAGACAGGTAGGGAGAAGGGGTATATGTTACTCAAACATCTAAATATAACCTAAACTGAGCTGTAACAAGTGTGGGTTGCAGTTTCGGTAGCACTCAGCACACCTCTGTTTTATCTCTCCCTATGACATGGGCTTTAATAGATTTCACAGAATCCAGTTCAGAGCCTGGATTCTTTGGTAGCTCAGTACCCAAAATAATGAAAAAGGCTCTGCTTTCCAGATCTTTTTATACAGTTCTCTAGCTTCCTGCCCTTCACAGCTTATATACTGGGCAGATATTTGAGGAGAAAACCTGCTGTGTGAGAAAGGCTCTCAAGACTCTAATTTTGTCACTCCACCACCAGGTAACTCCCAAGTTATGCTGGCTTCCTGTCATAACAGTAGTCTTCTGCTTGCCAGAGCCCAGATTCTGAATCATTAAATTATGCAATGAATTGGAAAATTCCCACAGAGAAAAAGAAGCTATAGATCTTGGATTAACATTGAAATAATCTCCACTGTTTAGAATTTTAGCATATTTAGTACATGTTGTGTTAACAAATGTCAAATACATTTACTGTTTCTTAAAAAACATTTTCCAGCTTTTAAAGTTGTATCCAGCAAGACCCAGCAAAACACATTGGCCTGCTGTGAACTCCTCCATTCTCCCTGGAAATGGAAAATTTTAGGTTTAATTCTCTACTTCATAGTTACTCAAAGTGTAGCACTGATAGACATTACTTAACCTTTCTTTATGTCACTTTTATGTATAAAAGGAGAGAAGAATACATTGAGTTTGTTAATGTTATTTGTTCAAGGGATTTCAGAGCAGCAATATAACTTATTTCTGCTCAATGGTAGAACCAGAAGGGCTTCAGCAGTGGCTCAGCGGTAAAGAACCTGCAATGCAGGAGACACTGGTTAGATCACTGGGTCAGGATGATCCCCTGGAGGAGGGTAAGGCAACCCACTCCTGTATTCTTGCCTGGAGAATCCTATGGACAGAGGAGCCTGGCGGGCTACAGTTCATAGGGTCTTAAAGAGTCTGACATGACTGAAGCGACTAAGTACACATACACACTATTTCCCCCTAAAGATCATATAACTCCAAAATTTGAATAACAGAGATTCTTGACACAAAGTCCAAGGAGGGATTGTATGTTTGGGGGAGATGAAGCAACATTCTCTGATTCCCAGTGGAATCTGGCCAATGTCAGTCAATGTTACTTGACATCATTTCTCATGCAAATTGTTCAATCTACTCAGAAAGATCACATTTTTGAAGCTAAGTATCCAGATCTGAAGTCTGAAGCTTAGAACCAAAAGTGATACATTCTGGGATAAACCAAGACATCTCAGAATCCATTTGTTTTTCAGTTCTGAATGACTTTACCAAGGAGAAGGATTCTAATGGTAGATGATTCATGATTACTATCTGAGGCATCTGATGAGGCCAGTTCTGACTCCACTCCCTTTAATCAACCCTTTTAACTCTTAGGTCAATGGCATCAAAGTGTGTGTGATTTGTAAGGAATCCATCCAGCTGCCAGCTCATTCCTGTGACTCTGAACTCATTTAACTGCTCTGGGAAGAGAGACCAACATTTCCTGTAAATCTTTCCCAGATGGTGTGCAGAACTCTACAGATCAGAATGTTACCTCTGATATGACCTTGTAACACCTTTTGTCTCAGACTACTCTCTAGGGTGTTTTCAGCTCAACATTTCCTGTTTGGTTTTTTCCTCCTACTTTTCAACCTTGTTAATTCTCTTACCACTGCTGTAAGAAACCAGACACTGCTGCTGCCCCAGTGCAATGACTCTATGTCAGAATCAGCAGGGTCGGCAGCCTCAGAGGAGAGCGCCCCTTACTGCTCAGGTGAGGGTCCCACCGGACAGAAGACTCTTCTCATTCCCCAGGTCAACGCCCCATTGTCCCATTTCTCTCTCCTCAGGCCGCAGACAGCTCCGCCTGGTGGATGGGGGCAGTCCCTGTGCCGGGAGAGTGGAGATCCTTGACCAGGGCTCCTGGGGTACCATCTGTGATGACGGCTGGGACCTGGACGATGCCCGCGTGGTGTGCAGACAGCAGGGCTGTGGAGAAGCCCTCGATGTCACTGTCTCTTCCTCCTTTGGGGCGGGATCAGGGCCCATTTGGCTGGACAACGTGCAGTGCACAGGAAAGGAGACTCACGTGTGGAACTGCCCTTCCCGGGGCTGGGGGAAGCACTACTGTGATCATAGCGAGGATGCAGGAGTCATCTGCTCAGGTATGATCAGTTCATTGCCCACCAGCTGGGAGACTGGAACATTCCAAGAAAGCTGGTGTCTGATCAGAGGGACAATAGGAGACGGGTGGGCTAGAGAGGACTGAAACAACTACCCATCCTCCCTGAGTGCACTGTAGATGTGAGTTATGAACTTCATATACTTTCCTCTTACAAGTCTCTCCTATTCTTTTCTTTCTTTTTTTCCCTCTGCTATTCTTTTCTTCTCCAGTGGTCTTACCTGACACTAAGATAGCTTTATTTATTCTCCCAGTTAAAATAAATCCTCATTTTTTTTTCATAATTCACTTTTTGTAAGAGTGAAACATTTGCTAGCAACCACATACACACTCTCTTTCCACAGGAAGGCCATGAGAGGCAGGGACAAAAATGAGGATGTACTTTCCTGGGTGGAGTTGTTCCCATACAAGCAGTGTGAGAAATTATTTTGCACTAGGTTAGTATGAGTGGAGGCTACTCTTACTATAGGAGGACATCATTTACATATCTAGAGGGTGTCCCTACAGAAGATATCATTTAACAGATCAGAGATTCTTATGGATTTGTGCCAGATTTCAAGTTTCCTGTGCAAATTTAGACATAAATGTTCATAGTTCTTTGACGGTAGAGAACTGTTGATGAAATGCTCTGCATCATATATTCTTCCATTGTTACTAGAAAAGTCTCTCTCTCCAGTTTTTCCTTTAAAATATCTGTATAAATGAGTCTTTGGAGGAACACCTAGCCATGTGCTGACAAGTCAAAGGTGGAGGTAAAAACAACTTGAATTTCTGTGTTTTATGATAAGAGATTATATAGTTTATATTTGATAACTTCAATGATATAACAGAACTGCATTTTGGGGCTTACTTGGAGTAAGTGTACAAAGACAATTTTGAAGAAGGCAGAAAATGTTTTATAGTAGTTGGGAGGAAGGAGAATGGCAATGGGAGCTGATCAAGGAAACTGTGAGGTTCTCTGAGCAGCACTGAGGGGCTGGGTGTGGTGTGAAGGATGCTACATGTGCCTAAGGACACAAGATGTGTACACAGCAAAAGACTAGGCAAGGATATATCTTTATTATACTTAATATCTTTACTCACATCAGCCTTGTATTTAATAGTTTTCTTGGAATTCTCACACACTTATTTTTCCTTGTAAATTTTAAAATCAAGGAGAAATTAAAAAGATATACTATATCTCAGAAGTCTCTATCCTGATATGTATAAGACTTTATTGATTATTCAGCATATATTTTGAATATTTCACATGTATCAGGGTATATAAAACAGAATACAAGAAATACTTCTTTCTTGTTCTTTCTAAATTTTTAATCTCATAGAATTAATATAATAATATCAATAACCTCAGATATGCGTATGACACCACATTAATGGGAGAAGGTGAAGAGGAACAGAGGAGAGCCTCTTGATGAAAGTGAAAGAGAAGAGTGAAAAGGCTGGCTTGAAACTTCGCATTCAAAAAACTAATATCATGGCATTCAGCCCCATCACTTCATGGCAAAGAGATGAGGATGAAATGAAAACAGCAGCAGACTTTATTTTCTTGGGCTCCAAAATCACTGTGGACAGTGGCTGCAGTCATGAAATTGAAAGATGCTTGTTCCTTGTAAGAAAAGTTGTGACAAACTTCGACAGCATATTAAAAAAGCAGAGACATTCCTTTGTGACAAAGGTCCATATAGTCAAAGCTATGTTTTTTTCCAGTAGTTATGTATGGACATGAGAGTTGGATCATAAAGAAGGCTGAGAGCTGAAGAATTGATGGTTTTGAGCTGTGGTGCTGGAGAAGACTCTGGAGAGTCCCTTGGACAGCAAGGAGATCAAAACAGTGAATCCTAAAGGAAATCAACAGTTAATAATTCATGGGAAGGACAGATACTAAAACTGAAGCTCCAAACTTTGGCCACATGATAAGAAGAACTGACTCATTGGAAAAAACCCTGAGGCTGGGAAAGGTTGAAGACCGGAGAAGAAGGGGATGACAGGGGATGAGATTGTTGGATGGCATCACTGACTTAATGGACATGAGTTTGAGTAAACTCAGGGAGATAGTGAAGGATAGGGAAGCCCGGTGTGTTGCAGTCCATGAGGTCACAAAGGGTCGGACACAACTGAGTAACTGATCAACAAAAACAGCCAGTTAAATAAAAATGCTTTAATTAGAATATGTACCCTGTGACCAAACTCCCAGCCATAGGAGACTAGGGGTCCTAACCTGGGCCTCTCTAGGGAGATGAAAATGGATAAAAAATAAAGTGCAAGCAGATCATCCTCTCTCATCATTCATTCTTTTATCAGTGGTCAAGCTAATCCTTCAATTCTTTAATTTCTGTGGTGTCTTTTCTGTTCTCTCCTGCTCTCTATAGTAGATTTTTATTCTGTTACATCATTCTCTTTGAGACTTCAAAGTTCACATACTTATGCAATCAGAGTCCTTTACCAGGACAAATTCCACCATGTACATAAATAATCATAAGCACACTCAGAAACCAAGCAAATTATTTAAAAAATTGTTCTTGATAATGTGCAGGGATTGTTTCCCATTGGATTACCCTTTCTTTATCCAAATAGGGTCCTTGAAAGATGAAATCATGATCATGAGTCTTTTCTTTGGTTTCTCTCTCATACTTCATCCAGTCCCCTTTTAACTCACCCCACTTCACTCCCTACAGAATTTCTTTCCTTTTGGAGCCTCCTTTCCATCTATTTGTAGCTCTTAAGATTGTTTCTTCTTTTCTGCACTGGGGGAAATGGGAAAGGGTAGCAGTGTTAGGTGGAAAATGGGAGGAGTACATGGGATAAAAGGTGTTAAAATCTTGTTGAACAAGTATTTGGTTTCCAAATCTATGTTTCATCCCTATTGAGGCTTTTGCAGTTTAGATTTCTCTAAAATATATATGGCTTGCTTGCTCTCTGCTCTCTTCCTCTCACTCTCCTTTTTTATAGCTTGCTGGCTTCTTATCTCAGAAATCCAAAGAGGAAAGGAATATTTCAGTCAGCATATAGATAGGGTTAGAATACATTAAATTATCATCACTCCTTCACATTTGTTAAGAATCACATGTCTAGAATGAAGTAATCAGCTGACTCAGTTGTCTTGCATAATCCCACTGAGACTTCACTTTCTCTCAGGTGTGTTCATAAATCCTAGGTTTTTAAGAAAGATGGCTAGGACCATTCATTCCCTCTCCTATGACTCTCTGAGCTTTCATCATTTCCAAACTTATCTGTGAACAGCTTCTTTCACAATTAGGTTACCTAATTGTGACCTAATGGGTGCACTCAGATCCAGCCTGCATAATGTTCCCATCCTCAGTGACTTGAATATTGGCTCAGAGAGAAAACTGGCCAGAAGTCTAGCTCCATAAATCTCAGCATGGCCTTCTAAACTTCTCTGGCTCTTCGGCTTCTAACCTCTTGAATCCCATTGTCTTTTTTCACTCTCAGTTTAGCTCTGCACCCATTTGAATGCCTACCACTGTGCAGTTTCTTTGGGCACTGTAGTTTCCAGGCCCTCAGATAGGAATTAACATTCCTATCCTATATATATTCTCGAGATTCAGAATTCCAAACTGACCCTGCAATGCTTCTGGATATCTTTTCAGAAATTTGCTCATGAAAATGCATTTTGACAATGACAGTCAAATTCTCTCCTCTTATCCCCTCTTATTCCACGGTTGGAAAGAAAAGCTTTCACACCATTGCCTGTGAGGTGTTGTTTCCAATTATCAAGCCAGTTTCATGAACACTCACTGGGTTTGTTCTTTGTTTCTCTTAGGATTTGTGCGTCTGACTGGAGGGGATGGACCCTGCTCAGGGCGAGTAGAAGTGCATTCTGGAAAAGCCTGGACCCCAGTGTCTGATGGGAACTTCAAACTCCCTACTGCCCAGGTCATCTGTGCAGAGCTGGGGTGTGGCAAGGCTGTGTCTGTCCTGGGACATGTGCCGTTCAGAGAGTCTGATGGCCAGGTCTGGGCTGAAGAGTTCAGGTGTGAGGGGGAGGAACCTAAGCTCCAGTTCTGCCCCAGAGTGCCCTGTCCAGGGGGCACTTGTCACCACAGTGGAGCTGCTCAGGTTGTCTGTTCAGGTGAGATGCATGGCAGGACTTAACCTCTGTGTACAGTCAGTTCAGCTAAAAAAAAATAATAATAAGACTTTGCTGAAACCCTGTCTTTTTCTATCAGTATACACAGACATCCGGCTCATGAAAAACGGCTCCTCTCAGTGTGAGGGGCGGGTGGAGATGAATATTTCTGGACAATGGAGAGCTCTCTGTGCCTCCCACTGGAGTCTGGCCAATGCCAATGTTGTCTGTCGTCAGCTTGGCTGTGGAGTCGCCATCTCCACCCCAAATGGAGCAGAAGGAAGTGATCGACTCTGGAAAGCCCGATTTCACTGCTCAGGGACTGAGTCCTTCCTGTGGAAATGCCCTGTGACTGCCTTGGGTGTTCCTGACTGTTCCCATGGCAACACGGCCTCTGTGATCTGCTCAGGTAAGACAGGGAAGGGCTACTATATTTAGGATGCTCCTGGAGTGAAATGTCCCCAGAGCAGAGAGAAGGGAAAACGTGCTTAAAAAGGAAGATATTCTGTAGTGAAATGTTTAATCTTGTTATTGAACTCAGGTTTCAGCTGCTCATTACTCAAGAATCCAATACTGAGAGACAAGTGTGGGGTAGAATTAAAGACAGCTTTATTGAGGAAACCAGCAGTTCTGGGGAGACAGAGGACTAATGTACCAAAGAACCAGCTCCTCTTTCTTGATGAGGTGCAAGAGTTTTTAAATGGGAATTTTCAGGAGTGCACAGGTGGAGGTCTTCTCGAGTCTGACAAAATTGGTCCACTAGAGAAGAGAATCGCAAACCACTTCAGTATTCTTGCCTTGAGAGCCCCATGATCAGTATGAAAAAGCAAAAAGATAGGACACTGAAAGATGAACTCCCCAGGTCGGTAGGTGCCCAATATGCTACTGGAGATCAGTTGAGAAATACCTCCAGAAAGAATGAAGTGACAGAGTCAAAGCAAAAACAACACCCACTAGTGGATGTGACTGGTGATGGAAGTAAAGTCTGATGCTGTAAAGAGCAATATTGCATAGGAACCTGGAATGTTAGATCCATGAATCCAGGCAAATTGGAAGTGGTCAAACAGGAGATGGCAAGAGTGAACATTGATATTTTAGAAATCAGTGAACTAAAATGGACTGGAATGGGTGAATTTAACTCAGATAACCATCACATCTGCTACTGTGGGCAAGAATCCCTTAGAAGAAATGGAGTAGCCGTCATAGTCAACAAAAGAGTCCTAAACACAGTACTTGGATGCAACCTCAAAAATGACAGAATGATCTCTGTTCATTTCCAAGGAAAGCCATTCAATATCATGGTAATCCAGGTCTATGCCCCAACTAGTACTGCTGAAGAAGCTGAAGATGAAAGGTTCTATGAAGCACTTGTGAGACTCTCTAGAACTGACAACAACAACAAAAAGTTGTTCTTTTCATTATAGAGGACTGTAATGCAAAAGTAGGAAGTCAAGAGATACATGGAATAGCAGGTAAGTTTGGAGTACAAAATGGAGTGTGAAATGAAGCAGGACAAAGCCTAATAGAGTTTTACCAAGAGAACGCACTGGTCATAGTAAACACCCTCTTCCAACAACACAGGAGAAGACTCTATACATGGAAATCACCAGATAGTCAATACCAAAATCAGACTGATTATATTCTTTGCAGTCAAAGATGGAGAAGCTCTATAGAGTCAGCAAAAACAAGACCAGGATCAGACTGTGGCTCAGATAATGAACTCCTTATTGCCAAATTCAGACTTAAATTGAAGAAAGTAGGCAAAACCACTAGGCCATTCAGGTATAACCTAAATCAAATCTCTTACAATTATACAGTGAAAGTGAGAAATAGCTTTAAGGGACTAGATCTGATAGACAGAGTGCCTGATGAACTATGGACGGAGGTTCATGACATTGTACAGGAGAGAGGGATCAAGACCATCCCTAAGAAAAAGAAATGCCAAAAAGCAAAATGACTGTCTCAGGAAGCCTTACAAATAGCTGAGAAAAGAAGAGAAGCGAAAAGCAAAGGAGAAAAGGAAAGATATACCCATTTGAATGCAGAGTTCCAAAGAATAGTAAGGAGAGATAAGAAAGCCTTCCTCAGTGATCAGTGCAAAGAAATAGAGGAAAACAATAGAATGGGAAAGACTAGAGATCTCTTCAAGAACATTAGAGATACCAAGGGAAATTTTCAAAGATGGGCACTTTGTAAATGACAGAAATGGTATGGATCTACCAGAAGCAGAAGATATTAAGAAGAGTTGGCAAGAATACACAGAAGAACTGTACAAAAAGATCTTCATGTCCCAGAAAACCAAGATGGTGTGTTCACTCACCTAGAGCCAGACATCCTGGAATGTGAAGTCAAATGGACCTTAGGAAGCATCACTATGAATAGGGATAGTGGAGGTGATGGATTCCAGTTGAGGCTTTCAAATTCTAAAAGATGATGCTGTGAAAATGCTGCACTCAATATGTCAGCAATTTTGGAAAACTCAGCAATGGCCACAGGAGTGGAAAAGGTCAGTTTTCATTCCAATCCCAAAGAAAGGCAATGCCAAAGAATGCTCAAACTACAGCACAGTTGTACTCATCTCACATGCTAGTAAAGTAATGCTCAAAATTCTCCAAATCGGGCTTCAATACTACATGGACCGTGAAATTTTAGGTGTTCAAGCTGGATTTAGAAAAGGCAGAGAAACCAGAGATCACATTGGCAATATCCATTGGGTCATTGAAAAAGCAAGAGAGTTCCAGAAAAATATCTATTTCTGCTTTATTGACTATGGCAAAGACTTTGACTGTGTGGATCACAACAAAGTGTGGAAAATTCTTCAAGAGATGGGAATACCAGACACCTGATCTGCCTCTTGAGAAAACTGTATGCAGGTCAAGAAGCAACAGTTAGAGCTTGACCTGGAACAACAGACTGGTTCCAAATAGGGAAAGGAGTATGTCAAGGCTGTATGTTGTCACCCTGCTTATTTAACTTATATGCAGGGTATATCATGCTAAACTTAGGGTTGGATCGAGCACAAGCTGGAATTCTGGTGACTCAGATGGTAAAGTGTCTGTCTGCCGTGCAGGAGATGTGGGCTCGATCCCTGGGTCGGGAAGATCCCTTGGAGAAGGAAATGACAGCCCACTCCAGTACTCTTGCCTGGAAAATCCCGTGGACGGAGAAGCCTGGTAGTATACAGCCCATGAGGTCACAAGAGTTGGACAGGATTGAGAGATGTCACTTTCCCTTTTAAACTATTATTATTTTGTGCCATTTGATTATTTTCCTTTGTTTCTGAATTTTTTTCATTTCTGTGATTAAATTTATTCTTTGGCTAGATTTTTCTACAAACAGAGGCACGTGGAGGACATGAGGTTAGTCTGTCCTGAGGCTCCCTAAGGTCCTGGTCCATGACATTCTCATCGTTCACTTATATTTTCAGGGGAAAGAAGTGCTAAGAAATGCTAAAAAGTGTTATGTCAGGGAAAGAAATGCCTAGATGAATAATTTTTTTTATGAGACATTATTATTTAAGGATAGTAATAATAATAAAGATAGTAATAGTAATTGTTTGTAAAAATACAAACAATAAGTGTACACCTAGGTCATGTTCTCCAACCTAGATCTACAAAGAGAACATTCATAGCACCACAGAATCACTATTGCCTCCCAATAGCTGTGTCCTCCTCCTCTCTTGGGAAGACTGCTTACCTAAGACTTGTACTGCCATAGAATATATTGTCAGTTTGTGAAGTTTATGTAAAACCATACCGTATGTTTTCTTTTGAGTCTAACTTCTTTGACTCCAAACTGTGTTTGAGATTCAATCATGATGTTGTTTATGGCAACATTTTTATTCATTTTTATTATTATATAGTATTCCTTTGAATGATCACATGACCATGCACTGATCCATTCAAGTAATGGCAAAGATTTGAATTTGTTTCCAGTTCTGGCTATTACAAATACAATGGTGCAAATTACCATGACGATGACTTCTGGCAGAAATATTTTTTATGATTTTTGTGTGTTTAATTCTTGGTCTTATATTTTAATTTCTTAATGGTTTGCTGTACTTCAGTGAGCCAAGTTACTAATCTTAGGTTTGACTTATCACCTTTTTCTCTGTACATGTAGTGCTCTTTCAGTCAGTCAGTTCAGTTCAGTCACTCAGTCATGTCCGACTCTTTGTGACCGCATGTCTGCAGCACGCCAAGCTTCTTTGTCCTTCACCATCTCCCAGAGCTTGCTCAAGCTCATATCTATTGAGTCAGTGATAACATCCAATCATCTCATCCTCTGTCATCTCCTTCTCCTGCCTTCAATCTTTCCCAGCATCAGAGTCTTTACCAACGGGTCAGTTCTTCCTATCATGTGGCCAAAGAACTGGAGATTCAGCTTCAGCATCAGTCTTTCCAATGAATATTCAGGATTGATTTCCTTTAGAATTGACTGTTTGATCTCCTTTCAGTCCAAGGGACTCTGAAGAGTCTTCTCCAAAACCACAGTTCAAGAGCATCAATTCTTCGGCGCTCAGCTTTCTTTATGGCCCAACTCTCACATCTACACATGACTACTAGAAAAACCAAAGCTTTGTTGAACCTTCTTTGGCAAAGTAATGTCTCTACTTTTTAATATGCTGTGTAGGTTGGTCATAGCTTTTCTTACAAGGAGCAAGCGTCTTTTAATTTCATGGCACAGTCACCACATATAGTGATTTTGGTTCCCAAGAAAAGAAAGTCTCTCACTGTTTCCACTGTTTCCCCATCTATTTGCCAGGAAGTGATGGGAACAGATGCCATGATCTTCGTTTTTTGAATGTTGAGTTTTAAGCCAACATTTTCAGTCACCTCTTCCACTTACATCAAGAGGCTGTTTAGTTCTTCTTCACTTTATGCTATAAGAGTGGTGTCATCTGCATATCTGACATTATTGATATTTCTGTTGGCAATCTTGACTCCAGGTTGTGCTTCATCCAGCCTGGCATTTCACATGATGTAGTCTGCATATAAGTTAAATAAACAGGGTGACGATATACAGCCTTGAAGTATTCCTTTCTCAGTTTTGAACCAGTCCATTGTTCTAGTCCACAGAGCTTTTTACCCTTCTGAAAAGAACTTTGTCTACTCCAAAATCACAAAAATGTTCTCTGAGAATATCTCACAGAAGTGTAATTATTTTTCTTTTGCATAAAATTGTACACTCCTTTAGGATTGATATCTGTGTAGGATAGGGTCAAGTGTCAGTGTTTTCATATGGGTATCCAGTTGAAGCAGAGTCTTTTTTCTGAAAAGACTATTCCCCACTACAGTGCCATCTTTGTGATAAGTGAAAGGGCACATACATCTGAGCACTTCTTTAGGACTCTCTATTCTGTTCCACTGTGTCATTTGTCTATCCTTGCCCCTATACCACATTTTCTTAATTATTGTAACTTCAAGTAAGTGTTGAACCTTCTCTGGTGGCTCAGATGATAAAGAATCTGCCTGCAATGTGGGAGACCTGGATTCGATCCCTGGGTTGGGAAGATCCCCTGGGGAAGGGCATGGCAACCCACTTCAGTATTCTTGCCTGGAGAACTCCCATGGACAGAGGAGCCTGGTGGGCTACAGTCTGTTTGGTCACAAAGAGTTTGACATGACTGAGTGACTAAGCACACATAGTAAGTCTCAGTTCAGTTCAGTCGCTCAGTCATATTTGACTCTTTGCGACCCCATGGACTGCAGCATGCCAGGCCTCTTTGTCCATCACCAACTCCCTGAGTTTACTTAAACTCCTGTCCATTGAGTTGGTGATGGCATCCAACCACCTTATCCTCAGTCGTCCCCTTCTCCTCCTGCTTCACTATTTCCCAGCATCAGAATATTTTCCAATAAGTCAGTTCTTTGCATCAGGTGGCCAAAGTATCAGAGTTTCAGCTTCAGTATCAGTCCTTCCAATGAATATTCAGGACTGATTTAATTTAAGATTGACTGGTTGGATCTCCTTGCAGTCCAAGGAACTCCCAAGAATCTTCTCCAACACTACACTTCAAAAGCATCAATTCTTCATTGCTAAGCTTAGCCCAACTCTCACATCCATATAGGCTGGAAAAACCATAGCTTTGACCAGACAGACATTTGTTGGCAAAGCAATGTCTCTGCTTTTTAATATGCTGTCTAAGTTGGTCATAACTGTTCTTCCAAAGAGTAAGCATCTTTTAATTTCATGGCTGCAGTCATCATCTGCAGTGATTTTGGAGTCCCCAAAACTAAAGTCTCTCACTGTTTCCATTGTTTCCCCATCTATTTGCCATGAAGTGATGGGACTGGATATCATGACCTTAGTTTTCTGAATGTTGAGTTTTAAGCCAACTTTTTCACTCTTTCACTTTCATCAAGAATCTCCTTAGTTCTTCTTCACTTTCTGCCATAATGGTGGTGTCATCTGCATATCTGCAGTTATTGATATTTCTCCTGGCAATCTTGATTCCTGGGTAAGTTTAATTTAAAGAAGTTATGTTGTTGCTTCTCTTGCCAGCTGCTTAGCTTATTCTTGGGTTTTGTATTTTGTATACATTTTTGAACTGAAGCTCCAATACTTTGGCCACCTGGTGTGAAGAGCTGACTCATTTGAGAAGACCTTTATGCTGGAAAAGCTTAAAGGGGGGAGCAGAAGGGGACAACAGAGGATGAGATGGTTGGATGACATCACTGATTCAATGGACATGATTTTGAGTAAACTCTGGGAGTTGGTGATTGACAGGGAGTTCTGATGTGTTGCAGTCCATGGGGTTGCAAAGAGCTGCACATGACTGAATGACTGAACAACAATAACATCAATTTTGAATCAGCTTGTCATGTTTCACACACACAAAAGCATAAGGGAATTTGTTTGCAATTAGATTTAATCTGTATATAAATTTGAGAATGATTGACTTTGACAGCATTGATTTTCCCAATTCATTGGGAAAATATATCCCTTCATTCAGTTTGGTCTTGAATTTCTCTCAAATGTTTTGCACATCTTTAACTAGGTTTTCTCGTAGGCATTTTATGGGTTTGATGTTATTCAGTCAGTCAGTTCAGTCACTCAGTCGTGTCTGACTCTTTGCGACCCCATGGACTGCAGCACACCAGGCCTCCCTGTCCATCACCAACTCCTGGAACCCTCTCAAACTCATGTCCATTGAGTCAGTGATGTCACACAACCATCCCATCCTGTGTTGTCCTCTTCTCTTCCCACCTTCAGTCTTTCCCAGCATCAGGGTCTTTTCAAATGAGTCAATTCTTTGCATCAGGTGGCCAAAGTATTGGAGTTTCAGCTTCAACATCAGTCCTTACAATGAATATTCAGGACTGATTTTACTTAGGATTGACTGGTTGAATCTCCTTGCAGTCCAAGGGACTTTCAAGAGTCTTCTCCAACACCCCAGTTCAAAAGCATCAATTCTTTGGTGCTTTCTTTACAGTCCAACTCTCACATCCATACATGACTACTGGAAAAACCATAGCCTTGACTGGATGAACCTTTGTTGGCAAAATAATGTCTCTGCTTTTCTTTTCATTTATTTTTATTAATTGGGGGCTAATTACTTTACAATATTGTAGTGGTTTTTGCCATACATTGACATGAATCAGCCATGGATTTACATGTGTTCTCCATCCTGAACCCTGCTCCCACCTCCCTCCCCATCCCATCCCTCTGGGTCATTCCAGTGTATCAGCCCTGAGCGCTTGTCTCATGCATCCAGCTTTTTAATATGCTGTCTAGGTTGGTCATAACTTTCCTTCCAAGGAGTAAAGTGAAGTGAAGTGAAGTTGCTCAGTCTTGTCTGACTCTTTACCATCCCATGGACTGTAGCCCACCAGGCTCCTCCATCCATGAAATTTTCCAGGCAAGAGTACTGGAGTGGATGCCATTCCCTTCTCCAGGGGATCTTCTCAACCAGAGTATGTGTCGTTTAATTTCATGGCTGCAATCACCATCTGCAGTGATTTTGGAGCCCCCCAGAATAAAGTCAGCCACTGTTTCCAATGTTCCCCATTCTATTTGCCATGAAGTGATGGGACCAGATTCCATGATCTTACTTTTCTAGATGTTGAGCTTTAAGCCAACTTTTTCACTCTCCTCTTTCACTTTCATCAAGAGGCTCTCTAGTTCTTCTTCACTTTCTGCCATAAGGGTGGTGTGATCTCCATATCTGAGGTTATTGATATTTCTCGTGGCAATCTTGATTCCAGCTTGTGCTTCATCCAGCCCAGCGTTTTTCATGATGTACTCTGCATATAAGTTAAATAAGCAGGGTGAAAACATGCAGCCTTGACGTACTCCTTTTCCTATTTGGAACCAGCTTGTTGTTCCATGTCCAGTTCTAACTGTTGCTTCCTGAACTGCATACAGGTTTCTCAAGAGGCAGGTCAGGAGGTCTGGTATTTTCATCTGTTAAAGAATTTTCTACAGTTTGTTGTGATCCAAACAGTCAAAGGCTTTGGCATGGTCAGTAAAGCAGAAATAGATGTGTTTCTGGAACTCTCTTGCTTTTTTGATGATGCAGTGGATGTTGGCAATTTGATCTCTGGTTCCTCTGCCTTTTCTAAATGCAGCTTGAACATCTGGAAGTTCATGGTTCATGTTTTGTTGAAGCCTGATTTGGAGAATTTTGAGCATTACTTTACTAGTGTGTGAGATGGTGCAATTGTGCAATAATATGAGCATTCTTTGGCATTGCTTTTCTTTGGGATTGGAATGAAAACTGACCTTTTCCAGTCCTGTGGCCACTGCTGAGTTTTCCAAATTTATGGCATATTGCGTGCAGCTCTTTCACAGCATCGTCTTTTAGGATTTGAAATAGCTCAACTGGCATTCCATCACATCCACTAGCTTTGTTCGTAGTGATGCCTCATAAGGCCCACTTGACTTCACATTCCAGGATGTCTGGCTCTAGGTGCGTGATCACACCATCATGATTATCTGGGTTATGAAGATCTTTTTTGTACAGTTCTTCTGTGTATTCTTGCCACTGTTTCTTAATATCTTCTGCTTCTGTTATGTTAATAACATTTCTGTCCTTTATTGGGCCCATCTTTGGATGAAATATTCCCTCAGTATCTCTAATTTTCTTGAAGAGATCTCTAGTCTTTCTCATTCTATTGTTTTCCTCTGTTTCTTTGCACTGATCACTGAGGGAGGCTTTCTTATCTCTCCTTGCTATTCTTTGGAACTCTGCATTCAAATGGGTATATCCTTCCTTTTCTCCTTTGCTTTTCACTTCTCTTCTTTTCTCAACTATTTGTAAGCCTTCCCGAGGGAGCCATTTTGCTTTTTGTCATTTCTTTTTCTTGGCGATGGTCTTTCTCACTGCCTCCTGTACAGTGTCACAAACCTCCATCCATAGTTCATCAGGCACTCTGTCTATCAGATCTAGTCCCTTAAAGCTATTTTCACTTCCACTTTAAGGGATGTGATTTAGGTCGTACTTGAATGGTCAAGTGTTTTTGCCTACTTTCTTCAATTTAAGTCTGAATTTGGCAATAAGGAGTTCATCATCTGAGCCACAGTCAGCTCCCGGTCTTGTTTTTGCTGACTCTATAGAACTTCTCCATCTTTGGCTGCAAAGAATATAATCAATCTGATTTTGGTATTGACCATCTGGTGATTTCCATGTGTAGAGTCTTCTCCTATGTTGTTGGAAGAGGATGTTTGCTATGACCGATGCGTTCTCTTGACAAAACTCTGTTAGCCTTTGTCCTGCTTCATTCTGTACTCCAGGGCTAATTTGCCTGTTACTCCAGGTGTTTCTTGACTTCCTACTTTTGCCTTCCAGTCCCCTGTAATGAAAAGGACATCTTTTTTTGTTGTTGTTAGTTCTAGAGAGTCTCGTAGGTGCTTCATAGAACCATTCAACTTCAGCTTCTTCAGCAGTACTGGTTGGGACATAGACTGGGATTACCGTGATATTGAATGATTTGCCTTGGAAATGAACAGAGATCATTCTGCCATTTTTGAGATTGCATCCAAGTACCGCATTTTAGACTCTTTTGTTGCTTATGATGGCTTCTCTGTTTCTTGTGAGGGATTCTTGCCCACAGTAGTAGATAATGGTCATCAGAGTTAAATTCACCCATTCCAGTCCATTTTAGTTCACTGATTCCTAATATGTCGATGTTCACTCTTGTCATCTCCTGTTTGATCACTTCCAAATTGCCTGATTCATGGGCCTAATATTCCTGGTTCCTGTGCAATATTTTTCTTTACAGCATCAGACCTTGCTTCCATCACTAGTCACATCCACTACTGGGTGTTTTTTGTTTCTGTTTTTTTTCCTTTGGCTCTGTCTCTTTATTCTCTCTGGAGTTATTTCTTCACTGATATCCAGTAGCCTATTGGGCACCTACTGACCTGGGGAGTATGTTATTAGTGTTAGTATTAGTATTAGTTAGTCATTGATGTTATTAGTGTTTCCTTTAGAAAAGGATTTCTAGGAATAAATTCTCTCTGAATGTCACCTGGGTTCCCCAAATGTTAGGTTAGTATTTTCCTTTAATTCTTCTTTCTTTCTTTCCCCCCTCTCTCTCTCACTCTATTTTTCTCTCTCTATCTCTCTCACTCTAGCTTTCCCTCTCTCTCCTTCTTGGTCCCCCTTGCCCCATTTTTCCCTGAGTGTGTAAAATCTTTCTGTATTAAGTTGCAGACATGATGCTCCTGTATCCCTCCCTCCCGACAACTACAACAAAATACTTCAGGGAATTTCCTTACATAACCACAGTTCTGTCAAACCTTTAGAGATGTCAGTTCCAGATGACATCTAAGTGTAACCACATGAGAAACCCCAAAGGTAGAACTGCCAAGTTGAATATTCCCCAAATTACTGACCCAGGAAATCATGAGCAAAATTTTTTAAAAAAATTACTTTCAACTGCTATGTTTGGGGGAAATTTTGTTATATAGTATTATTAAACAGGCACTTACCATATGACCAGCATTTCTAAATAGAGGAATATTTATCCTCTGATCTTGCATTTTACTGTTTCTTCTTTATGTTGATCTAATGTGCTGATACACACATTCTCTAGTTCCTAATTCAGCTATTAACTTTTACAGGTCTAGAGTTTTCATTTGTTTTAGTTATCATTTCTCTGCCAAGATACACATTGTGTTAATTAATTCTTTGAGAACTTTAATCATGGCTATTTAAATTCTCTGTCAGACTATAAAACTCTTAGATGAAAACATAGGTAGAACACATAGGTTTGACATTAATTGCAGCAAAATCTTTTTTGACCAACCTCCTAGAGTAAGGAAAATAAAAACAAAAATAAACAAGTAGGGCCTAATTAAACTTAAAAGCTTTTGCATAGTAAAGGAAGCCATAACAGAACAAAAATACAACTTTCAGAATGGGAGAAAATATTTGCAAATGAAGCAACTGACAAGGGATTAATCTTCAAAATACACAAACAACTCAGTATCAGCAAACCAAACAACCCAATGAAAAACTGGGAAAAAGACATAAATAGACGTTTTCCCAGACATACAGATGGCTAACAAATGCATGAAAAGATGTTCAACATCACTAAATATTAAAGAGATGTAAATAAAAACTATAGTCAGGTATTACTTCACACCAGTCAGAAGGTCTAATATTAAAAAAACTACAAACAATAAATGCTGGAGAGAATGCACAGAAAAGGGAATCCTCCTACATATGGGTATGTAAATTGATACAACTACTATGGAGAACAGTATGGAGGTTCCTCAAAAAACTAAAGATAGAACTATTGTAGGACACAGCAATCCCACTCCTGGCCATATACCTGGAGAAAATCATCATTCAAAAAGACACATTCATCCTGATGTTCACTGCAGCACTATTTACAACAGTCAGGACACAGAAGAAACCTAAATGTCCCTCACAGGAGGAATGGATAGAGAAGACATGATACATATATAAAATGGAATATTACTCAGCCATAAACAGGAAAAAAAAGTTGTGTCACTTGCAGAGACATGAATAGACTTGCAGGTTGTCATGTAAAGTGAAGTAAATCAGAAAGAGAAAAACAAACATCGTATAACAGCACTTATATGTGCAATCTAGAAAAATGGTAGAGATGAACCTAATGCAAAGCAGAAATAGAAACGCCACAAAGATAACAAATATATGGATACTAAGAGGGGAAATGAAGAGTGGGATGAATTGGGACGTTGAGATTGGCATATACATGCTATTGATGTGCTATGCTTTGTGCTTAGTCCCTCAGTCATGTCCAGCTCTTTGCGACCCCATGGACTGTAGCCCTCCAGGCTCCTCTGTCCGTGGGGATTCTCCAGGAAAGAACAGTGGAGTGGGTTGCCATGCCCTTCTCCAGGGGATCTTCCCAACCCAAGGATCAAACCCAGGTCTCCTGCATTGCAGGCAGATTCTTTACCATATGAGCTACCAGACTCAAAAGCCCTACACTATTGGTACTAAGTATAAAATAGATATTGCCTGGAGAATCCTGTAGACATGGAGCCTGGCGGGCTACAATCCACAGTGTCACAGATTCAGACATGACTGAAGTGACTTAGCATGCACGCACACATAATAACATATTGTATAGCACAGGGAACGCTACTCAGTGTTCTGTGGTGACCTAAATAGGAAGTAAATTCAAGAAAGAGGGGATGTACATATATATATATATGTGTGTGTGTGTGTGTGTGGTTGCTATTGTTTAGTTGCTGAGTTGTGTCCAACTCTTTTGTAACCCTTTGGACTGCAGCCTGCCATGATCCTTTGTCCATAGTATTTCCCAGGCAAGAATACTGGGGTGGGGGGGGGGCTTGCCATTTTTTTCTCCAGGGGATCTTGCTAATCCAGGGATGGAACCCCAGTCTCCTGTTTGGCAGGTTGATTCTTTACCATTGAGTCACCTAGGAAGCCTGTATATATATTTATAACCTACTAAATTTGCTGTATAGCAGAAGCTACCACAACATTGTAAAGCAATTATACTCAAATAAAAATTAATAAAAATAAAATAAATTCTCTGTTCAGTTGAGTTCAGTCACTCAGTCGTGTCCATCTCTTTGTGACCCCATGAATCGCAGCACACCAGGCCTCCCTGTCCATCACAAACTCCCAGAGTTTACTCAAACTCATGCCCATTGAGTCAGTGATGCCATCCAGTCATCTCATTCTCTGTCACCCCCTTCACCTCCTGCCCCCAATCCCCCCCAGCATCAGGGTCTTTTCCAATGAGTCAACTCTTCGCATGAGGTGGCTGAAGTATTGGAGTTTCAGCTTCAGCATCAGTCCTTCCAATGAACACCCAGGACTGATCTCCTTTAGGTAACTCTAAGAGCCAAATACCCTGGGAAATTTTTTAATGTTTCTTTTTCCTCTTGGTTTTCCATGAGATCTCTTTTGTATACGTGTTTTTTAAAACACAAACATTGTAGATAAAAAATTGTACAAATCCTTCAGAAAGGATCTTGTTTTGCTTATTCTATTTAAGGGATAGATTTAAGGACAGACCAATTTATTTAAATCCATTCTTAAGGCAAAGCTTGGCTTAAAACAGGAATTGTGGCCTTGTCAGTACCAGGGCTCTTCATAGAGAAAGGAAGCACTAAGATAATGATAACTTTACTGGTATGTTGCAGTTTTCATCTCATCTCCATCACTAGGTCATTATTTGTTTTTGTTTTTGTTTTTCTTTTGAAATTTTTACTTTGTATTGGGGTATAGCAGATTAACAGTGTTACTATAGTTGCAGGTGAACAGCAGGGACTCAGACATACATATACATGTATCCATTTTCCCCCAAATCCACCCCCTCTCCTAAAAATTATTTGGTTTAACTGAGTTTCCTGTTGCTCAACCCTCCCAACCCTCTAATCATTGCTGTTTCTTCAGGAAATCAGACCCAGGTGCTGCCCAAGTGCAACGACTCCATGTCTGAACCAGCAGGGTCTGCAGCTTCAGAGGAGAGCGCCCCCTACTGCTCAGGTGAGGGTCCCACAGGACAGAAGACCCTTCTCATTCCCCTGTCACAGCCCCATTGTCCCATTTCTCTCTCCTCAGGCCGCAGACAGCTCCGCCTGGTGGACGGGGGCGGTCCCTGTGCCGGGAGAGTGGAGATCCTTGACCAGGGCTCCTGGGGTACCATCTGTGATGACAGCTGGGACCTGGACGATGCCCGCGTGGTGTGCAGACAGCTGGGCTGTGGAGACGCCCTCAGTGCCAGGGGGTCAGCTCACTTCGGGGCAGGATCAGGGCCCATCTGGCTGGACGACCTGCACTGCACAGGAAATGAGTCCCACGTGTGGAGGTGCCCTTCCCGGGGCTGGGGGCGGCACGACTGCAGACACAAGGAGGATGCGGGGGTCATCTGCTCAGGTCCGCACTCCACACTGCCCACAGGCTAGAGGAAGGGTGGGGCCCAGGAGGACGGGGTCTGAGCTCTGAGGGAGAGACTGAAAGGACTAGAGAAGGCGGCTTCCTCCCATGCAGCCTGTCCTTTCAGCAGACAAGAAGATGAGGTGCTTTCATTTCCTCCGGCAGCAGCTGACGATCTGGTCCTTTCTTCTCAATAGTGTTCCCTGGCAGAGCCTTTTCTCACAGTTTTTCTTGAAATCAGGGCTCATCCTTCTGGTACATATGGTAGAGAAGTCTTAAAGCCACGGTGCTAGTTTTTGTTTGTTCTGTAACAAATTGCCACACAGTCAATGGTTTAAAACAACGTATTTATTCCCTTACACTTCTGTAGCTTAGATGTCCAGCAGGGATCTCACTGGACTGGGATCAAGGTTTCAGCAGGGCCACATCACTTCTGAGCCTCTGGGAAAGATTCTGTTTCCTGTCTTTTCAAGCTTCTAGAAACCGCCTGCCTTCCTTCACTCATAACCCCATTCTGTTCATCATCAGACCAGCAACGCTCCACCTCTCTAACCATTATCCATATTCACATGTCCCTCTAGCCAGAATGAGGAAATGTATTCCACTTTAAAGGATAGTGAGTCTAAGAATGTGCTCAGGTGGTTAATCCACCATATTTCAGGTTAATCTCACCATCCCAAGGTCCTTACCTTAATCAAAAGTCCCCTTTGCCAGATAAGGAAACAGTCACAGGTCCATTATTCTATCTGCCTCCACACTGTCCATATCACATCCCTTTCATACACTCTTTTAGATGTTTTGTCAGGAAGCAGGAGTCAGCTCCCTCTCCGTGCAGGTGTCCAGGCTGGTCTTCCTCTCAGTTCTTATCCACTACATCATGGTGGTAGAAATATTTAGAAAGACAGACACAAATGGACAAAGTTGGATAGAAAAGAGACAAGTTTCACTCTGGTCATCTAGTGGATTTACTTCCTCAGCTGGGTCACAGATGAATGTTCACAATTTTGGGGAGAGAGGAAAACCTGGAGCACTGAGTGCAGTGCTCACTGTGTCCTGTCTTCTCCATTTCAATCTTAGAGTTCCTGGCCCTCAGGATGGTCAGCGAGGACCAGGAGTGTGCTGGGTGGCTGGAAGTTTTCTACAACGGGACCTGGGGCAGTGTCTGCCGCAGCCCCATGGATGATGTCACCATGTCCATCATCTGCAGTCAGCTTGGCTGTGGGGACAGTGGAACCCTCAACTCTTCTGTTGGTCTCAGGGAAGGTTCTAGACCCCGGTGGGTAGATTTAATCCAGTGTCGGAAAACAGATACCTCTCTCTGGCAGTGTCCTTCTGACCCATGGAAATACAGTTCATGCTCTCCAAAGGAGGAAGCCTACATCTCATGTGCAGGTGACTCATATCTGTTTCTGTGTCTGTCCCAACGCTGTAGGGTGTTATTAGTGAGATTTAATATTTTAAAATCTAAGTGATGTGCTTAAATTGAATTTATAAAATGAAGTTTGGATGGAGCTAATTTGATCCACATGTTTCAAACTTGCTTTATTAAAAATTTTTGATATAATTGATATAACTTTATATTGTTTGCCATTGCAACATAATGGTTATGTATTTTTGTATATTGATATATGGTCACTGCAGTAAGTCTAGTTATATCCATCACCATATATGTAGCTAAATATATTTTATATGGTAAGAATGTTTAAGATGTATTTTCTCACCATCTTTCAAATAGACAATATAGTATTCACTATGGTCACCATGCTCTACACTTATTAATTTTGTAACTCATGTTTATATCTTTTGACTACCTTTGCTCACACCAAATCCCCCACCTCTGGCAGCCACGAACTACTCAGCATCTCTGAACTTGCTTTTTGCTTTAAGATTACACATATAAATGAGATCATATGTTGTTTTTCTTTCTCTGTCTGATTTGTTTCACTTAGCATAATGCCCTCAAGGTCCATCCATGTTGTTGAAACTGGCAAAATTTTCTTATTTTTTATGGGTGGATATATATCTGCATTACATTTTCTTTATTCATTCATCCATCAGTGAAGACTTACATTGCTTGGCTCTTGTAAATATTGCTATAAAATACTAAAAGATGATGCTACTGAAGTGCTGTGGCCAATATGTCAGCAAATTTGGAAAATTCAGCAGTGGCCATAGGACAGGAGAAGGTCAGTTTTCATCCCAATCTCAAAGAAGGGCAATGCCAAAGCATGTTCAAACTACCCCACAATTGTGCTCATTTCACATGCTAGCAAGGTTATGCTTAAAGTCTTTCAAGCTAGGCTTCAGCAGTAAGAGAACTGGGAACTTCCAAGATGTACAAGCTGGATTTCAAAAAGGCAGAGGAACCAGAGATCAAATTGCCAACATTTGTTGGATCATAGAGTAAGCAAGAGAATTCCAGAAAACATGTGCTTCACTGACTACACTAAAGTCTTTGACCATGTGGATCTCAATGAACTGTGGAAAATTCTTAAAGAGATGAGAATATCAGACCACATTACCTGCCTCCTGAGAAACCTGTATGCAGCTCAAGAGGCAGCAGTTAGAACTGGACATGAAACAACCGACTGGTTCCAAATTGGGAAAGGAGTTCATTAAGGTTGTATATTGTCACCCTGTTTATTTAACTTATATGCAGGGTGCACCATGGGAAATGCCTGGCTGGAAGAATCACAAGATGGAATCAAGATTGCTGTGAGAAATATCAACAACCTCAGATACGCAGATGATACCACTCTAATGGCAGAAAGTGAAGAGGAATTGAAGAGCCTCTTGTTGATGGTGAAAGAAGAGAGTGAAAAGGCTGGCTTAAAGCTCAACATTCTAAAAACTAAGATCATGGCATCTGGCCCCATCACTTCATGGCAAATAAAAGGGGAAAAATTGGAAACAGTGACAGATTTTCTTTTCTTGGGCTCCAAAATCACTGCCAATGGTGTTTTCAGCTATGAGATTAAAAGAGGCTTGCTCCTTGGAAGGAAAGCTATGACAAACCTAGACAGAGTATTAACTAGAGACATCACTTTGCTGACAAAGGTCCATATAATCAAAGCCATGTTTTTTCCATTGGTCATGTATGGATGTGAGAGTTGGATTATAAAGAAGCTGAATGCTAAAGAGTTGATGATTTTGAATTGTGATCCTTGGACACCACAATTGAATTTGGAGTCCTTTGCACAGCAAGGAGATCAAACCAATCAACCCTAAAGGAAATCAACCCTCAATATTCTTTGGAAGGACTGATGCTGAAGCTGAAGCTCCAGCACTTTCGCCACTTGATGAGAAGAACTGACTCATTGGAAAAGACCCTGATGCTGGGAAAGACTGAAGGCAAAAGGAGAAAGGGGCCCCAGGGAATGAGATAGTTAGATAGCATCACCAGTTCAGTGGACATGAATTTGAGCTAACTTTGGGAGATAGTGAAGGACAGAGGAGCCTGGTGTGCTGCAGTCCATCGGGTTGCAAAGAGTCAGACACAACCTAGCAACTGAACATATGTTGCTGCAGTGAACATTGTGTTTTCAAGTTAGTGTTTTTGTTTTCTTCACATAAATACCCCAAATTGAAATTACTAAATCATATGGCAGTTCTATTTTTAGCTTTTGATGCACCTCAACTTTCCATAATGGCTGCATCAACTTACATTCCCTCTAACTGTTCAAAAGCTTTCCTGTCTCTTCACATTCTCCCCAACTCCTGTTATTTCTTCTTTTTCATAAAAGCCTTTCTAGAGGATATGAGGTGATATCTCATTGTGGTTTTGATTTCTATCTTCTGATGATTAGTAGTGTTGAGCACATTTTCATGTACCTATTGGCAAGTTGTATGTATTCTTTAAAAAAATGTCTATTCAGGTTCTCTGCCCATTTTCTAAAAATCAGATTGTGTTTTCCTACTGAGTTGTATGAGTTACTTGTGTACTTTGGATAATAGTCCTAACCAGAAATATAGTATGCAATATTTTCTCCAATTCCACAGGTTGCTTTTTCATTTTATTGATGGTTTCCTTATTTGGGCAGAAGCTTTTTAGCCTTATGTGGTCCCAACTGCTTGTTTTAACTCTTGTTCCCTTTGCTTTTGGTGTCAAATCCAAAAAATCATCACAAAGAATGACATCAAGGATTTTATTTTCTGTAGCAATTTTATGGCTTCAGGACTTGTGATCAAGTCTTTAATCTATTTTGAGTTAATGTTTGTGAATGGTGTAAGATAGTGGTCCAGTTTCATTCTTTTGCATGTGGCTGTCCAGTTTTCCCCATGCCATTTACTGAAAACATTGTCCTTTTCCCACTGTATATTCTTGGCTTCTTTGTCAAAAGTTAATTTACCATAGAAATGTGGGTTTATTTACAGACTGTCTATTCTGTTCCATTGATCTCTGTGTACATTTTTATCCCAACAACATACTGTTTTGATTAATATAGCTTTGTAATAGAGTGTGAAATCAGGAAGCATGACACCTCCAGCTTTGTTATTCATTCTCATGATTGCTTTGGTGTTCAGCATCTTTTGTGGTTCCATGCAAATTTTAGAATTGTTTGTTCTTTATCTGTGAAAATTTCCATTGGAATTTTTATTTGGATTGCAGTGAATTTGTAAATTGCTTTGGGTAGTAAGGGCATGTTAATAACATTAGATTTTCCAATCCATGAGCACAGAATATCTTTCCATTTATTTGAGTCTTCTTTAGTATCTTTCATCAGTGTCTTATAGTTTTCAGTGTACCGGTCTTTCACCTCCTTGGTTAAATTTATTCCTAGGCTTTTTATCCATTTTTCATGCAAATGTAAATAGAATTGTTTTCTCAGTTTCTCCTTATGGCAGTTTGTTGTTAGTGTATAGAAATGCAGCTGATTTCTGTATATAAATTTTTCATTCTACAACTTTACTGAGTGTATTAATTCTCATATTTTTAATGAAGTCTTCAGTGTTTTTTACATATAATATCAAGTAAGGGAGTTTCTTTCCTCATGACTTGGATGGTAAAGAATCTGTCTGCAATGCAAGAGACTCGGGTTTGATTCCTGGGTCAGGAAGATTCCCTGGAGGAGGAAATGGCAACCCACTCCAGTATTCTTTTTTTTTTTTCATTTATTTTTATTAGTTGGAGGCTAATTACTTTACAATATTGTAGTGATTTTTGTCATACATTGACATGAATCAGCCATGGATTTACATGTATTTCCCATCCCGATCCCCCCTCTCACCTCCCTCTCCACCCGATCCCTCTGGGTCTTCCCAGTGCACCAGGCCTGAGCACTTGTCTCATGCATCCAGCCAGGACATGGAAGCAACCTAGATGCCCATTAGCAGACAAATGGATAAGGAAGCTGTGGTACATATACACCATTCCAGTATTCTTGTCTGGAGAATCCCATGGACAGAGGAGCCTGGTGGGCTATAGTTCTTGGAGTCACAAAGAGACAGACACAAGTGAGCGACTAACACTTTCATTTTTCAATCTGAAAATAGTGTCTATTTTGCCTCTTCTTTTCAGATTTGGATGCATTGATTTTCTTTGTATTGCCTGATGGATCTGGATAGGACTACCAAAACTAAGTTGAATAAAAGTGGTGAAACTAGGTGTTTTTGTCTTGTGTCTGATTTCAGAGGAAAAGATTTTGGTTTTTTTACTGTCAAGTATGATGTTAACTGTGAACTTCTTACATGGCCTTAATTATGCTGAGATACAATCCTTCTAAACCTACTTTGTAAAATTATTTTTACCATAAATGGATGTTGAATTTGTCACTTTTTCTGCATCCTTTGAGGATACGATTTTTACCTTCACTTTGTTTATTTGGTGTATCACATTAATTAATTTGTGAATGTTGAACTATCCTTGCATCCTTGGAACAAATATCACTAGATCATGGTGTATGATTCTTTTAACGTATTGTCAAATTCAGTTTTCTAATATTTTGTTGAGGATTTTTGCACTTACATTTATTAGAGTATTAGCCCATAATTTTCTTTTCTCATGGTTTCCTTATCTGGCTTTGGTATCAGAATAATGTTGGCCTCATAAAGTGAATTTGGAAGTGTTTCTTTCTTCTGTTTTCCGAAGAGTTTGAGAAGGCTCCACCACTAAATACTGTTACATTGGGAATAGAGATTTTGACAGTAAATGTTGAATGAAATAAATAAATGTTGGGGAGGGCGACAAATAGTCAAACCATAGCACCTTACTTCCTTCCACATTTCTCTCTCTGTTTCTCTCCTTCCCTCCCCCTCCACATACGCATGCCCACAGCTAAGAATGTGGCGAGAGATATTTCAAAAGCAGAGGCTCACTCCCTTCCTTGCCTCTCTTTGTTCATCTCTTTGTCTTTTCCATTTGAAGGCCAAAGAGGGCATTAAACTGTTAGACCTTTTACTGATGATATTTTCCCTACAATTAAACCCCGTGAACTGAGAGGTGGCAAAGTCTTTGACCATGAAATGAGCAACCCCCTCACAGAGGTCCTGCCATCATTTTCTCAGAGGTTCTCTGCAAAGAGTGGGTAGGAGATTTGATAGGATGATCTGGAAAGAATATACAAATTTTGATACTTTATGACAGGTACTGTTTACCCTTATGTTTTGTGTGTGTGTGTGTGTGTTGTTGTTGTTGTTTTGAATTTGTATTTATTTCTGTCAGCTTCAATTCTTTTATATATATATTTCAGTCTTTTGTTTGTTGTTTGCAGGAAGAAGAGCCAAGAGCTGTCCAGCTGCTGCCCCCTGCACAGGTACGTCAGCCCCGCCCCCTCCCCAGGGCTCCCAGGGGCTCCTTCCTCCCCCCAGGGGAGTCACTGGAGGGGCTGCTGCCTTTTCAGACAGAGAGAAGCTCCGGCTCAGGGGAGGAGACAGCCAGTGCTCAGGGCGGGTGGAGGTCTGGCACGGCGGCTCCTGGGGCACCGTGTGCGATGACTCCTGGAGCCTGGCAGAGGCCGAGGTGGTGTGTCAGCAGCTGGGCTGTGGCCCGGCCCTGGAAGCCGTGCGGGCCGCGGCGTTTGGCCCTGGAAACGGGAGCATCTGGCTGGACGAGGTGCGGTGCGGGGGCCGGGAGTCCTCCCTGTGGGACTGTGCTGCGGATCCCTGGGGGCAGAGCGACTGCAAGCACGAGGAGGATGCTGGTGTGAGGTGCTCTGGTGAGTGAGGGGCTCGGGGTCCGTCCTGGGTGAGCTGGGGCAGCACAGGGGCAGTGGGCTGGGCCGTGGGGGGAGTTTGTATCCGGATAGCATCCTGGTGCTGGGGCTCTGACCTAGGACAGGGAAGCTGGGAGGACTGGACACAGATGTTGTGGAGACTGAGGGGTGATTTCAGGCTCAGGAGGGAAAATTGGGATGCCCTGCATCTGGCCAATCACCCAGCTCCAAACTGCTGTTTTTCTCTTTAGGTGCAAGGTCAACATTGCTCCCGACTACAGCAGGTACTGTGCCTCCATCTACGGGCAGGGGAGAATGCTCAGATTCTGGGGACCTGTTCTGTGGGCTCTCTGACAACTCAGGAGAGGAAAGAGCCGGAGGAGCCCATGGCTGGTGGAGAGGAGCCAGGGCATTACTTTGGGGAACTCCCCGGCGTTGGTTCCCAGGGTCAAATGTTCTCATGCCTGGGGGTCCAAGTGGGTTTGGTTTCCATATTGCAGAATCTAAATATCTCCCACCTGCCCCTCAGTGTTGCTCCTCATCAGTGAGGTGCGGGTCCCAGGACTGTTTGATGCTCTGTCTCCTGAAGCCCAAGAAGGGATGAGCTGGGTCCTCAGAGGCTGTCTCTGCAGGGCAACTCCCTGACAATCCCCAGCTCTGCCTTGGAGCCACACTGGCCAGAGTGGAGTTAACTCATCTCAGGACGAGACCCTGGGGAATCCCGTCAATGTCTGAGGCTGGGACGCCATCATCCGGAGCTCCTGGAAATTCTGGTACAGGGGTTTCTCTGTGCCTAGGACCTGCTCTAACCCTCTTCCCTTGTTCTCCTTAGGGACCAGACCAGCCTCAAATCCTCTCCCTGGCATCTTCTCCCTGCCTGGGGTCCTCTGCCTCATTCTGGGGGCCCTTCTCTTCCTGGTCCTTGTCATCCTGGTAACTCAGCTGCTCAGATGGAGAGCAGAGCGCAGAGGTGGGCTGCAGGGGTACCTGGGAACCAGGGGGAGTGTGTGCAGGCAGGAGATGGGGCAGGTGTGAGGAGGGGAACCAGGCCAGGTCTCTGTTCTGAGTTGCAGAACTCCATGTTCTCCATGCTGCGCTCTAAGGGCTGAATAGACAGAGGTTCTTCAGAATAGGGTGTGAACTCTCATAAATCATGGCCTCTCCTTTGAGACCAGACAAGTTGGGGCTGAGTTGTGGATTCAGGTCAGATGAGGGGAGAAGGTGCTGACATAGTGCATGGGGTAGGAAACGATGCCGAGGTCCTGGCAGCCCTGTGTGAGCACCGGGAAGAAGAAGAGTGGGCCAACTGGATCGGTGTATCTGGGGTGGCATCTCTGACCTGCTGGGGGTCCCTTACCCTGCTGGATGGGGGTGTCTGGGTAGCATCTCTGACCTGCTGGGGGATCTCTCAGCTTTATCCAGCTATGAAGATGCTCTTGCTGAAGCCGTGTATGAGGAGCTTGATGACTTTGTGACTCGGAAGGAGGGTCTTCTTGGTAGCCCAGGTGGGTGTCTCTGCCTGCCTTCCTGGGACCTCTGGTTGTCACCACTCATTGGCTGTGCGGGTCTTCTCAGCATCCACAGACACCACATGTGCCCTAGGCTCATAGAGGCAGCCCTCCAAAGTGGTAGGATGGCCTCTCAAGCCCTGTGAGCCCCCAGCCTCCATCTACACTGCAGGAGCCAGGCCTGTCCCTTCTCAGCCTTAACACAGGTCCTGTGGGTTGGGGATGGTCATTCTGTGTGTTGTGTGATGTTTGTCTCCACATTAGGCTTCCTGTCAGATGACTCAGTGGATAAACTGCCATATTATACCAGGGACGGTGAGGAGTACAGTGACTACAGATCTGCACCAGGTAATGGAGTTGAACACACCTCGGCTGGGCTTTGGGGAGCAGAGTTTCCCTCATAGAGATGAGATGCAAGGGGAACAGTCTTCCTTTGATGGACCAGAGGCATTCCTTGTGTCCATATAGGGTTCGGCCTTCTTCTCTGTCTGTTCTGTGATGTCTCATGTTGGGGCTGGGCTCTCTGTGTCGAGAATCACAACAGGCACACAATGTTTTAAAAAATAACATCTGTAAAGCACAATTTGTCAAAGTACTTTAGTAATGTTCAGTGGTGTAAGAGTTGCTTTGAGATATGTAGTTTACATCAGGAAATGTTAAGATATATAAACTCATGTTTAGGTTTATGGGTACATCAAAATGAAACATGGTCTTAGAGAAAAAATCTTTTGAAACAAGAAGTAACTGTTGCCTCTATTTAGCAACTCAGAAACTCTCGATCATAAGGGATTTTAGATATTTCCCAGACCAACCCACTTGTGGTTTCATCAGACCCCCTTGTCTGCTCTTGGAACCCCCAGATCAGAGGACTGATGTCCCTGCTGAAAATTACGATGATGCTGAAGAGGTACCAGTGCCTGGGGCTCCTCCTGCCTCTCAGGGGAGAGAGGAGAAAGTGCCCCCAGAGAAGGAGGATGGGGTGAGGTCTTCTCAGAAAGGTGAGTGGGGTCAACTGATTTCATGCAATCTTTCTACCTGGGAAGGGTGAATTTGTGTTCCTCAATGCCCAGCCTCCCTAGTTATTCAAAATATAGGTAATCTCATACATTTGATAGCATCATCTTGACCATATGCCATCTTTAATGCTGTTAGACTCCTTGCAAGGAGTGAGGAATAACTCTACTTTTGACATTTATGTCTCCATAATGTGACATAAACTTATCATTTTATATGTGATATACTTGCATTAAGATTTATAGATTATGGAATTTCCTGGTGGTCCAGTGGTTTGGACTCCGTACTTTCACTGCTACAGCCCAGGTCCAATCCTGGTCAAAGAACTAAGATCCCACAAGCATTGTGTCATGGCCAAAAGAGAAACTTGTTGATTAATTGAGCATATTTATAAAGAAAGCTAGGTGCCAAAGAATTGATGCTTTGTAACTGTGGTGTTGGAGAAGACTCTTGAGAGTCCCTTGGACTGCAAGGAGATCAAACCAGTCCACCCTAAAGGAAATCTGTCCTGAATATTCATTGGAAGGACTGATGCTGAAGCTGAAACTCCAATATTTTTGCCACCTGGTGTGAAGAACTGACTCATTTGAAAAGACCCTGATGCTGGGAAAGATTTAGGGCAGGAGGAGAAGGGACCAACAGAGGATGAGATGGTTGGATGGCATCACTGACTCGATGGACCTGAGTTTGAGTAAGCTCCAGGAGTTGGTGATGGATAGGGAAGCCTGGAGTGCTGCAGTCCATTCAGTGGCAAGAGTCAGACACAACTGAGTGGCTGAACTGAACTGATACATGAAAGATAGTGATTTAAAAAAATATATTGCAGTATTGAATTGGGTGAAGTATTTTTATAATTTAAGATGCGCTCTGTTTATATGTTAACATCAACAAGTACAAAGTCTATGATATATGGTGACCTGAACAATATAACATGGTGGTGAATCATAGACTCAGCATTTGTGATCAGTTAAGGTCTAATTTGTTCCAGTTATTTCAGTAGCTGGGAGAAGACACTCATTCACTAGAAAAGAATATTTCTCCATTTGAGGGCCTGGGTAGTCTCTGGGGAGGAGCCATCTGTGGCTGCACTTGTGATACTATTTGTGGACATCTGGGATCAGAGGTCAAGTCAACTAAGAGCAAACTTGTGTTGTGAGTGAGGAATTCAGATTGTTCCTGTCTCCAGACTCCCTCTTATTGTGACTTTGCATCTATCACCTGTGAAAGGAGAACATTTAAATTCCTTTTTATGATTCGTACTGTTGTTGGGCATCTCCTTGGTACTGTGTAGCCTGGAAGCAGGTCTTCCAAGAGCTCATGTGTGAGCACAGATCTCCTGTAATGCAGGATTTCCACATGAGCTGAGGCCCCAGAGACCACATGGACTGGATCTGAGAAGACAGCTCAGATCCATCCTCTCTGTAACTCATGTGAAATAGCCTGAGCCTCCCTGCCCACACCTGGGTCCCAGGGATACTTTGTCATCACCACTTGCTTGACTCCCTTCCACCACAGGGCTCTGTCCCATCCCCTTGTCTCAGTTCTAATCAAACTTCTCTTTACTATTTCAGCCTCTTCTCTGAACTTCTCCAGAGAGGTGACTGATCCTGGGGAAGGAGAAGAGAGTCCCTGGCTGCTCCAGGGGAAGAAAGGGGACCCTGGGTATGATGACGTTGAACTCAGTGTCCTGGGAACATCAGTGACATTCCCATGATCTTGTATTAATAAGAGATGAAGCCTCAGGTATTCTAACTGCCTGTATTTCAATAGAGTAGTGCTGACCTGTAACTGTTTTATATGGAAATTGCTCAAAATGAAATATTCTGAATAAAGTAACTTTTTGCTGTCTTGGTAATTTAGCAAGTTCCACGTCAAATACTTTTAGAGAATTGGTCCTCAAACACCATTTTCCTCACAGTAAATGCAAGATGATTGAGCTGACCTGCTCTCTCACCTGTCTTAGAGGTTAATGAGGGTATGATTTTACCCCAACTCACAAATGCTCCAGGTCACTCTTATTTAGAAAAGGATGTAAACTTGGTCTACATTCACACACTCCTTCCTAACAAGATGAACTCATGGGAAAAAACCCAATTCTGAATTTTCCTGGATGCTCTCCCTGAGATGTCATATCACCTGTTTGTAACCTGTTCTTGGGCACCAGACGAATTTCAAAGTGGAAGGTTGGCTGGTAGGAGAGAATGGATACAACTTTCCTTATCCTGCCTAAATGTTCACAGGCCAGTTCAAAATCTAACTGTACACAGCTACATCTTCCTTTTTCATCTCTCATTCATTCCTTAAGTGGATACGGATACCTCTTTGCTCTTCTCCTATGTCTAGTTGATTATCCAATCCTTATAAATCCTTCCTTTCCTCTCCATCTCTTCCTACTATTTCTTCAGGATGCTGCTATTTCTTGTCTCTCCAATATCTCTCCTTCTAAGTGAATTTTATCAGCTCATATATATCTTCAAGTTGATGGAGGGCAAATTGATGCTCACCCACACCCTATATTCAGGTGGGACAAGAGGGCAAAAGTGGAGACCTAGGCAGAGGGGGTCCAGAAGAATGGATGTAGACAGAAAGATCAGGAACAGTTGGCTATTTATGTTTCAGAGATGTGGATGGAGGGCTCTGATATAACTGATCTCTTAGATGAAGAATTTCAGACCAATGGGCTTCTTTGAAAGCATCTATTTTCAGATGTTTCAAGATTGTTTCAAGGTTGTTTTAATCTATTTACTACTGAAAATGTAATCGTGATCCTGCCATGATTCCTCAGGGTAGAGAGAGCGGTCATGTAGGAGTGGCCAGGTAAAGATTACGTTCACACAACACCCCAACCTTCCCACCCCTACCCCTACCAACACCAGTTCCATTGTGGAGATCATGGAGAAGCTGCTGAACTAATATGAGACCTGAGAGTGCTGGGCTGGTTGTGAGCTGGACCCACCCAGTTACTTGGTTGATGACTCTAGAAGGTTTCCAGGGCTCCAAACTACACTCATGCTTGCAGGTTCATAGTTCTAGGCTGTGCTTGGGGATGGGAAGATGCCCAGGCCTTCTCCCAGGGCAGCTCACTTGGCTATTAACCATTGGGAAGTGGTGAAATAAATGACATATGATGAAAGAAAGTATACACACCAAGAAGCTCAGTGAACTCCAAGAAAACACGCATAAACTATTAAATTCAGGAAGTATATATATGAACAAAATAAGATTAAAAAATATTTCTCATTATCATTATTATTCTTTTAAATTTTTGGTTGCACTGGGTCTTTGTTGCTGCACATGGGCTTTCTCTAGTTGCAGTAAGCAGGCACTATTCTTCTTTGTGGACAGCAGGTTTCTCTATGCGTGGGTTTCTCTTATTGTGGAGAACAGGCTCTAGGTGCCCAGGTTTCAGGGGTTGCAGCAGGCCACGTCCTATTTGTAGTTTGTGGGTCCTAGAGCTCAGGCTCAGTAATTGTTGAGCTAGGGTGAGTTCCTCCACAGAATAATTTCAGATTTTTTTTTAACAGAGATAGAAATCATAAAAAAAGGAAGTAAACAGGGAGTTTGCTGATGGTTTAGTGGTTAGGATTCGCTGCATTTACTGCTGTGGTCTGGATTCAATCCTGGTAAGGAACTGAGATCCCTCAAACTTTGCAGTGAGGCAAAGAGGATAACAGAAGGAACCAAACAGGAAAATGAACCAAGCAGAAATTTAGTTGCTTAAGATTCAGTTGAGTTCAGTCCAGTGGCTCAGTTGTGTCCGACTCTTTGCAGCCCGATGGACTGCAGCATACCAGGTCCCTGTCCTTCACCAACTCCTGGAGCTTGCTCAAACTCATGTCCATTCAGTCAGTGATGCCATCCAACCATCTCATCTTCTGTCATCCCCTTCTCCTCCTGCCCTCAATCTTTCCCAGAATCAGGGTCTTTCCCAGTGAGTCAGTTCTTTACATCGGGTGGTCAAAGTATTGGAGTTTCAGCTTCAGCATCAGTCCTTCCAATGAATATTCAGGACTGATTTCCTTTAGGATTGACTGGTTGGATCAGTTGCTTAAGATTACAATGATTGAAATGTAGCAAAGTGAAAAATGCTACAGAGAGCATTAGCAACAGCAGAAGTCTCTGTAACTTAGAAGGCAGGACCATTGAGGTTACCGAGCCAAGGACAAAGAAGAAAATTATTGAACAAGTGTGAAAGAACCTGTGTGAACTATGGGATAACATTCACAGAAACAACCTGCATATTATTGGATTCCTGGAATGAGAAGAGAGGGAGAAAGGGATACAGACTGCACTTAAAGAAATAATACCAGATAAGTCTCAAATCTGATGAGATTTAGACATTCAAGTTCATGTTAGCTAATAGGTCACTCCTCAGAGTTCATTCAAAATGATCATGCCCAAGACACATTGTTTATAATCAAGAAACAGAGAGCATTTTATAAGCAGCAAGATAAAAGTAAATGATCACAAAAAAGAAATTCCCTTAACCATATCAGTGGACTTTTTAGAAGAAATCTGAGAGGCGAGGAGAGAAAGGGATGATATATTCAAACTTATGAAAAAAAAAAACCTACCAACCAAGAATACTTTTCTCAGGAAGTTTGTTTTTCATATATGAAGATGATATAAATACTTTCCCAACTGAGGGAATTTCACCAACATTAGGCTTGGCTTACAAGATTGCTGAGGGGAGTTCCTCAAACTAAATGAAGGATGCTAATTTTTATATGAAAGAAGTGAAAATATACAACAGACTTGTAAATGTAAATATTGAATCCAATTCAGAATACTCTAATACTGTAATATGGTAATGTGCTAACCAGTTAGCTCTAGTCTAAAGGAGGTATTAAAACAGCTATAGAGAAAAATATTTTGTTAGTGGATATACAATATAAGGAGAGGTAAATTCTGACATCAAAAACAAAAAGTGTGGAAGGGAATAAAAAGGTAGAGCTTCTGTATGTCATTGAAATTAATTTGTTATCAGTGTTGTATATACTGTTGTTTCTATAAGATGTTTTATGTGAACCATGTGGCAACAAAAATGTAAAAACCTACAGTAGATTCACAGAAAGTAAAGCGAGGGAATCAAAGTGCAACATTATCCACAATTATCAGTTCACAGTTCTAACTGTTGTGCAGAACAGTTGAGTTGTCCTGGTCTCCACATCATCTTTCAAGATTAGCCCCAGAGGACTCTCCTTTGCAAAGTGAAAGACTAACTAAGCTGTTTGTTATTTTAAGCCAAAGAACTCTTTTTGCACCTCATCTCCTTTCTTATATCATATAGAAGGTGTAACTGTACTTTTTTAATACCCAATTTTCTTTCTGTGATATTGCTCTGTGATTTTAATTAGAAAACTGCCAATGATAAATCATATGAATGAATATCCTGTCTCCTCAATTGTATTTGATTAAGACTTAGTAAGAATCCACAGGTTAGTATCTTGTGGTTTGTCTCATGTATCCTTTGAGATAGAGATTTGCAGTGTTAGTTTCGATGTATTTGTTGGTGATAAGCTGCTTGTTTTTGAAAATCAAATTTTGCCTTGCTAATTGCCGGAAACAAAAATACTAACTAAATGATGTTCTCAGAAACATTTCTTTATATCTAAGACAATTTCTCTTCAACATTTAGTACAGTGCCATTCAGCCATTCAGCAAATATTAGCTGAGCATCTATTAAGTTATAGAGAGGGGAAATACAGAGCTTATATACAGGTACAGGCCTCACTCCAATCCTGAGCCCTGGCAAGGCCTCATCAGATGCCTGCAGACTGCAGGAGCCTTGGTTAGCATGCCCAGATGGGGAAGAATTTGATGACAAGGAGAAGAGAATCTGTTCACAGATTCTTTGATGTTAAAGGAGGAACACATTTTGCTATATTCTTGGGGACACTTTCCAGTGTTCTTAGGCTGCTGTGTGGGCAGGACTCAGCTGCACCAAAGCTCCACATGCAATAGAGCCTCGGTTCATAGAGTTTGAGTCTGAGCAATCACTCAGTTTTGAACTCTGAGTGCCACTCCAGAGGCACTAACCTTAGGTTGAAGTGGTTTAAGAATCACCACCCACAAGAACTCAATAGCTCTGCAGTTGGTAATTGCATCAACTCTAAGCAAAGGTGGATTAATCATGAAGTTAATGAAGCTTGTTCTTCAGAGCCTCTCCTTGCACCAGCCCCTTCTAAGCCCCGAGGGGGTCCCTAGGGCTGTGGTTGAAACAGAGCAGGACTCTATGATCCTTGCCCCGCCCCCCCCCCCACCTTGTCTTCCGCATGTCTTTTGCCTGTGGAAAACTTTAGTCAAAGAATAAGTTTAAATGGAGGAGTGAGAAACGTGGAAACAAAGGAAAACAGTCAGAGGAGACTAAATAATAATAATGTAGTCATTAAACACAGTCAAGGACCTTTAGTTCTTTCTCAAGGGTCATAGATAATATTCTGAGCCATATCCTGTGAGTTGTCTTATAGATACAAAACACCAGGTGGAGTAGTGAACTGCATGATGTCCATATTGTACCCAGGACTTGAGCATCCACATTCTGAGAACTGACCACAAAGAAATGGGAACAAGTACACCCAAGAACTAAAGATTGCCTGTAGCTAAACCAACCAATGGATGATTTGGATGGCATCACCAAGTCAATGGACATGAGTATGAGCAAGCTCTAGTAGTTGGTGATGGACAGGGAGGCCTGGCGTGCTGCAATCCATGGGGTCGCAAAGAGTCGGATTCGACTGAGCGACTGAACTGAACTGAAAACAACCAAGATGACACTAGTCAGACCACTGACGACCAATTTGAAGATGACTGTTAGACATGACTGTGCTGTTTCTGCATGTAACTTCCCCCCACCCCAGCTCTGTGTATAAAGCTCTCACCCTCTGCTTGTCATGGGGTGGGCAGATTTGGCCGTTGGACAGATGTCCACCACCCTTCCCACCAGTTGCTGGCATCTGAAATAAAGCAAACTTTCCTTTCCACCAACCTGGCCTGTATACTGGCTTTTGAGTGGTTAGCAGCTGGACCCTTCACACATACCTTTCGTTTACACGGTCACAAGGAGATAGGTTTTGAATGTGCCATTTTCTTCAGCTGAGGGAAAAAAAATTCAGCAAAATTATTTCTTACCCAAAGGTGAAGAAATTAATTAACTACATGGAGAACTAAATCTAGGAATCAGATTTGCTCAGGAACTCAAGAAGAAACTAAAGAGGTCTGGAAAGTACATGCTGCTTTTTCATTAGCACAGGATTGGTGGAAAGTAAAATTAAGATCAAAGATGATGAACTGACTAACTCAGAGCAAAGGAGAGCTGTTTAAGGATGAAAGTCAAGATGCTCAGAGACGAAACTGGGGAAATGGAAGCACAGCTGTCAGCACAGACTGAAGTGGAGGGCAGAGGAGCTGCACCAGGGGCGGGTGCTCTCCAACAGAAGCTTAGATCGAGCTGTCGGTCAGTCAGAGATGGTGACTGGGAACCAGCCAAGCCCCAGAGAGGAAGCAAGGTGAGACCTGAGGGAGCAGCTTGGCATGAAGACACAGAAGGAAGAGGAGATCCAGGAAGGTGCCTGCTTCATGTGACAGAGTTTGTCTTCCTTTCAAGACTTCAGAATATAGGCTCTGTTCTGATGCTGGAACAACTGACTCCCAAATCTCAGAAGGAACACACACATGCATACACACATTCATTGCCAACCTGCAAACCTATTGTGGTCAGTGAGGCTCCACTAGCTTACATGTGTACCACGTGGAACACGCAGCTTCTGGGGCAGGAAAGAGAGAAACTAGGGAGTCACGGGGTTTTCATGCCTCTACTCGGAAGTGACACAGGTGACAACACCCACATTTCATTGCCCAGAATGAGTCACTGGGAGATAGAAAAACAGCTATCTGATGAATATTACTATTGATGCCACATCCTTGGTAGCAGTGCTGTCAGTATTTTTCTTGCCTTGGTGAAGTTTCTGAGGTACAATTTTGTGCAGAAATTAAATGTGATCAGACCCTCCCCAGAGTGAGATTTGAAGAAGGCCTTTTGTATCTGGCTCCTTCGTCTGGTGTGTCTCTGACTCCTTACTCCACTTCTGTCTGTGCCGAGTGGGAGCAGTCAGAGTCGTGTCTCCCCTCCCCCCACCTCCTCCCCACTCGGTATCACTAACTGCAGGGTGATTTTCAGCATTTCTTCATGCATTCATTTCTTTATTTATCCACTATTTGTTAAGCTCTCTATATGTGTTTTTACTTGACTTTAAAGAGATATTGAAGAGTAAGACACAATACTTGCTCTCGAGAAGCCTCCACTTTAGAGACAGTGAGCAGGATTTTACAGATTAAATAAACACAGCAGTTATTTTGAGCTGGAGGAATTAGAATTCACAGAGGTGACAACTCTGTGCATTTAAAAACAAGAGAAGATTTATGAATTTTCTTTCTCAAATGGGCTTAAAAACGTGTCCTCTAGAATTCAAATATACATAAATGTAATATTGTCTGTTTTTATCACTGAGTTCATCTTGTGCACTAGCAAGGGATGTTTGTGTGGATTGATAGTTCCATAATGTTAACACAGACTCTCCCAGTTAAAATTTATCCCTCAACTTAGCTCAGGTTCATTGTAACAACTGTCTTGCCATTTCTAGTTCAAGCTCCCTGCTGAGACTGATTTTCCTGTATTTAAGTAGGCATCTTCTTGTCTCTCCTCCCACAGATGGTGTCTGGGGTGGGAGGGCTTCTTCCTTTCCAACAGCAGCAGGGAAGGGCCCTTGGTCTGCATGCTCTCCACTTAAACTCTGCTTGTCTTTGATTTAGTAGCTTTGATTGTCTCTGGTCTCTGGGTATCTGATGTTGCACTATGGAGGAATGAATGAGGCCAATTCAATGCCACACTCTTCGTTCGATGATTCTGGTTATAGACTGTGAAGGGCTGAACAGAGATGATGGGCTGGACCTCGGCCAGCTCATGACTTTGCTCTTTCCTTCATGCCCTTGTGATGAAGTGGTCTTTGGTAAAGGAGTCTTCACGAACCCTGGTCCCATCCATGCAAGGAACACAGATGGTGAAGGGGGTCTCCAATGCTTTGGTGTAACAACTCAGTTAATAATTTTCCTATAGAGTTTTATAACTTTTTTAATTTAATAATATTTTCTATTTTAGTCACTCTGCTTGGTCCTGAGGAAATTTTCCTCAAGCAAGCAGGTTTAGTTATTACCTTTCCTAGCAGAGATTACTGAACCTCTGACTGCCATTTTCTCATGGGGAATTGGGAATAATAACGCTACATGTTGTATTGCTTTAGAATCCTCAAGGACAAATAGTTAGCCTAAGTAAAAGAACAAGATTCTTTCTGCTCTTTACTTCTGCACTTCTAATTCAACATGGAAGATATTTAAATTTTTTTATAACAAAATTTCTTCCTGTTACAGTTGTGTGTGGTTTGAATTGGAAATGTGCCAAATGCTAAATACATAAACATTCTGATCACTTGGCCGTATCTGATTAAGACCAGAACAGGAGGCTCCAGGGTCTTCACCTGTCAGGGTGCTGTGGTTTGTCTTCTTTATCTTCAGATATACATAGAAACTTGCAGCATTTATACATGTTTAGAACTGGCTCTCTCAGCACTGCTCTTGTACTGGGCCTTGGTTGTTTCTAGATATTGAAATTTACTGCATTCATTGCAGACAGGTGTTGAAGTGAACCATGTATAACTCAGACCATTTAACGGTATTGAAATATCATTAAAACAAATGATGCAGTTTGCAATGTGCTGTCACACCCTCACAACAAGTTAAATTATTTCTCAAAAGATTTCTTTTTGATTAAAATGATTTGTGTAAAATACCAGGCTGACATTCACTCATTCAGGTATACAAGAGGCATCATTTACGACTTTTAGTTAGCCAAGCATCGGGGATATGGAGGTGAATTAGACACAAAATGTTTTACCAAGTACATTCGAGTTTATAAAGTAAAATGAGCAAGTAGACAACTTAATTCACAAAAGCTCACCAATGGTAAAGCCGAGGTTCTTGAGCAGTTACATGGGGCACAGAGAGAAGGAGTGATGTGTGGAAGACGCACAACTCTGATTGGCACCAAGGACGATCACAGCATGTGGTTCCTGGGAGAGTTCTGACAGCCGCAGTCAAAGCTCCAGGTAACAGAATTGAATTCCTGTTCTAGAGTCCTGGGATTCCTGGGCTGAGATGGTGGGAGATGCCCTAACACTGCTTCTCTACACTGCTTCTCTAACACTGTGTGTGTGTGCATGTCTGTGTTAGTCACTCAGCTGTGACCAACTCATTGTGACTCCATGGACTGTAGCCCCTCCAGGCTCCTCTGTCCATGGGATTTCCCAGGAAAGAATACTGAAGTGGGTTGTCATTTCCTTCTCCAGAGGATCTTCCTGACCCAGGGATCAAACTCAGATCTCCTGCATTGCAGGCAGATTCTTTACCATCTGAGCCATCAGGAAAGCAAGTTAACAGTGGTACATAATACTACTACCATGTGCTACTGTTCTTGCCTGGAAAATTCCATGGACAGCGGAACCTGGCATGGGCTCGCAAGGTGTTGGCCACGGCTGATCACATCAGCATCAGGACATGTACTACTGTTAACTAGTGTTATAATATCACATACTAATGCCCAGTCACTTAATCCTCAGCAAAATCAGTCATCTTGGTAGGATCATAACCCTCCTTTTACTAAGCAGAGAGTGTAAGAACCCTGTTCAAGGCCCACACTTGTCATGTGGTTAATCTGTGAGTCAAGACCAGGCAGTCTGGCTCCCGAGTCTGTTCTCCTGACCCCTCTACTGCACTCTCTCATGTTCATTGTGGACGCAGCTGGGTTAGTGTCCTCCCTAAAACTTTCCTCCTTCAAATCTTTGATGAGATTAGACACTGAGATTTCCTTATGTGTCAGAGAAGATGTAGCTTCATCCGAGGATGAGTTGGTCCATATTGACCCTGCATCCCCAGTTCTGGGGTAGAGAGTGCTGTGGGGACAGCCTGCCAGCCCTGAGTTTGCTGCTAGTTATAGCCCATCCCTTTCTATAAAGGGTCTGGAGCTGCTAACAGCATCTTACCTGTGAGATCTCCATCCCCATACATCTCCATGTGTACCTGGTTCACCAAATGCATCCCTGTGCCATCCTGTGGGAGTGATGACTGAACACCAGGAAGCACGTCCTGTGTTCTAAGTGTCTGTCCAGTGGTTTCTGGTGACGGTTTGGAGTCCATAACTGGGTAAGGAATGATGACTCTGGGCCCAGAGGGAGTAGAGCATCAATTCTAAGTGGCTGAGCAGATCCTGGCCTTACTTCAGCAACTGAGTTTAAATTTTGGTTTTGATATTTATAATCAGTTTTTATCATTAATGTGCTAAAGGTCCAGATATAGAAGGAGACAGGGTCAGGTACAGTCATGGGTCTTGAGAGTGAGAGGACCAGATGACAAGGAGGTGATTCTTGCATAAGTAATTGGTAAATATTAGCATATTTAGAGGAAGAAAAGCATGTGTTCAACTGTCTTTTCTCCCAAGTCTCAAGTAGGAAGGACGGGCATGGTGGGACAGAGAAGTTGTGTCTGCTGACTGGGATGAGGGGTCCCTCTGGTGGGGGATATGACAGGGCTGTGGACTAACCTGCAGCTGCCCTGGGTGTTGGCCAGGCTGAGACCTTAAGGTGGGCCATGGGTGGCTCAAGAAGCTGTCTCTGAACTCCGGTGGGGACTCCGGGGCCTGTGTGTCACAGATACTTCCTTCCACGTCTGTGCTGAAAAGAGGGAGTCAGAGTGAGGGGGCATCAGGGTGGGCTTGTGTGGACCACAGAGCTGCATCATGGGAATCTTGAGCCTGATGGGGCATGAGGAAAGGGAACAGCACATTAGTGACCTTGATTTTGATGGGGGAGCTCTATCTTGCATCACTTATGGCCCTTCTCAGTCTCTCTATTCATCCCAGGGGTACCTTCTGGGGGAGCATCTGGGAACTTCTCTGATGAGTGGAAACAGAACAAGTCAGCAATGGCTACACTGGACACCATCCCTTCTACTTGGATCTGTCCCATCAACCCACCTGGGATTCCATTCTTGCCACCACCTTTCCTCTTAAATGCAGAGCAGAGGAGGTGGGTTCATTGGTGGTTTCAGGCAGCATGAACCCCCTTCTCTTCTCTGCTTCCCTTAACCCTCTTTGCCCTCGGCCTTCAGAGATCATGTAGCAGAAGACTTTCTATTTCCCCATCTCTCTTGAGCTGTTCCCTTAAATTATATTTGCATCTTCTTTAGCTATGGTTTATAATACAAATGTATTCTGAATCTTATCAAATCATACCCTCAGCATATAAAGGGGGTACATGCGAAATTTAGCAAACTTTAATCTTTCTAAACTATAATATTCTTCTTGTTTTCATTGTTTAGTCACTTAGTCATGTCCAACTCATTTTGACACGATAGACTGTAGCCAGCCAGGCCCTTCTGTCCATGGAATCCTCCAGGCAAGAATACTGGAGTGGGTTGCCATTTCCTTCTCCAGGGGATCTTCCCAACCCAGGGATTGAATCCACATCTCTTGCTTTGTGGGCAGATTCTTTACTGCTGAGCCATCAGTGAAACCCCATGTTTTCTTCTAGAGATCCCTGCTCCTATTTTGGTGGGCTAGAGTTGAATGACGACTCCTCCTTTCTCTTTGTTTCCTTTAATAGCAATCTCTTTCTCTCTGTCAGCATCATTTAATGACTAGCTGGAAAGAGATACTTCACATAAAATGAAATGCACTAAAGGGAAAGGGATTCAACATGTCTGTATGTCCCTACAGGGAATCCGCCTGCCAATGCAGGAGAAGCAGGTTTGATCCTTGAGTCAGAGAGATCCCTTATAAGGAAATGGCAACCCCCTCCAGTATTCTTGCCTGGGAAATCTATTGCACAGAAGAGGCTGGCAAGCTACAGTCCATGGGTTGCAAAGAGTCAGACATGACTGAACATGCAGGCACTTGCTCCATGATCCAGTCTCCCAGACATTCTGAGAAGGGGGAAAAGACATGCAATCTGATCCCCCCAGTTTGATGGGTCTCACTTCATGCCTTCACAGTCACCTGTGCATTCCTGTATTCCTGGTCCTCATTTTCTGCTGACCTGATAAATACTCTTGTATTTTAAGACTTTTTGCAGTTCTTTGCTTCCACCCTGAGCTCAGTGCTGGGAAAGAGCAATACTTGATTCTACAAAAGTTATTCTCCATGGGTCAACAGATCCCACACCCAGAGCCTGTGAGATCTCACAGTCTGCCGATATTGACCAGGGTGATCAGAGAAGAGAAAGGCACTCATGGTTTTTGATGAACCTTTTCTACCCCAGTCCCTTGGTGGGACCCAGCTCTTAGGACCACGGAAGCAGGAGGTCAAAGGACCGTGTTGCTCATATAAGGAGATTTTGAAGATTCAGAAGCTCATTGGTGTCTGAGGTTCAGAAAGTGGCAGATGCAGCCTCCGATAGTGCCTGAAATGGTGAAAGGTGTCGCTATTGGCTCTCAGGAGGGAGGATGTAGGGGACGGTCTATATAGACCCTGGTCGGCACCCTGACGCCTCCTCACAGGCTGATCCTGCAGCTGGGACTGTGACCTTGAAGACGTGGAGTGAGAATGGCTCTGAGCCAACACATCTCCCTCCAGGGACTCTGTGTCCTCCTCCTTGGCACCATGGTGGGTGGTCAAGGTAAGAGCTGCCCCTCTGTCCTGGGTCCACAGCAGGGAGTGGACGCCTTGGTGAAGGGAAAAGTGTCTGGAGTTGTGAAGCCGAGCCTCGGTGTTTTTGACCAAAAAGAACCATGCTGATGTGAGTACTGGTCCCTCTCCTGTGGGGGGTCCACTGGTAGTAGCTGCAGATTTTACAGAGCAGTGAGGTTTGATCTGGACCGAGGTGGGTCAGCCTAAGTCCCCTCCACGTCTCCCTTGTTCTCAGGGAGCTTCTAGGAGTCCCTGTGGCTCTCAGTGTGTGGAAGGTCCAGTGACTGACCTCAGCTGGGGCTCTGGACCCTTCCCACACACTGCACATGCCTGGTGTGTGAGCGCTGCCCCTGGGTCCCCGTGTTTCCTGTGTCTTCACTCATGTAGGTTCTGTGATTGTGTGTGTGTATGTGTGCAGGTGAGGAGTGTGTGAGGGTGTGTGTGTGTGAGGGTATGAAGAGTGTGTATGCGTGAGGGTATGAAGAGTGTGTATGTGAGGGTATGAAGAGTGTGTTTGTGTATGTGAGGGTGTGTGTGTGTGTGAAGAGATTGTGTGTGTGAGGGTGTGAAGAGTGTATGTGTTTGTGGAGTGTGTGAGGAGTGTGCAAGTGATGTACGAAGGTGTGTGAGGAGTATGTGTGGGTGAGTGAGGGTGTGTGAGGAGTGTGTGAGGAGTGTGTGAGGCTGTGTGAGGCTGTGTTTGTGTGAGAGAATATGTGTGTATGGGGGAGTGTGTGAACCTGTGTGTGTGTATGTGTGTGTGTATGTGTGAGGGGAGGTGGAGCCTGTCTGCGTGAGAGGAATGGAGCTGCTGAGCAGGTACTGAGTCCGTTGGTCTATGAAGCACACAGGGTGTCCACAGAGCTGAGTGTTATGTCTGCTACATGTAACTGGATCAGAGATATTCGTACACCTGCCTGCCTCTCTCTGCCTCCTCTCCCCCATCTCTCAGGCTCCCATCTGCTTATTGCCGTGTCTGCCCAGCACTGGGCTCTGTGAGAGGCTCTGCCTGCTGGCCTCACCTGTTCCCACCAGGCGTCCATTCGGGAGCAAAGAAGCCCGCATCCAGGAGAGGGGTCTTCTTGTCTGTTCAGTTCAGTTCAGTTCAGTCGCTCAGTTGTGTCCGACTCTTTGTCATCCCATGGACCTCAGCACACCAGGCCTCCCTGTCCATCACCAACTCCCAGAGTTTACTCTAACTCATGTCCATTCAGTCAGTGATGCCATCCAACCATCTCATCCTCTGTCGTCCCCTTCTCCTCCCGCCTTCACTCTTTCCCAGCATCAGGGTCTTTTCAAATGAGTCAGCTCTTCGCATCAGGTGGCCAAAGTATTGGAGTTTCAGCTTCAACACCAGTCCTTCCAATGAACGACTTGTCTCTCTTGTCTGTAAAGATCAGTTGATGTGCAGCCCCATGTGTACAAGTTCCCAAGTCCCTGCCCGGGTCCCTGTGATGTTTCTTGTCGTTCTAGGGGCCTGGGACGGTCCTTTCCCCTCCCAGGAGCTGCTGTGACTCTGTAGGGAGCTCTTTCTCTCGTGTCCTCTCCTGTCCCTCCCTGGGAGCTGCTTCCCCCTGAGTGAGAGTGGAGAATGTCATCAATCCTGTTGTGGTCTGCAAGGTTTCTTTGGACAAATCCGCTGATCTACTTAGGCGAGTTCTCTTGGGTGACATAATTTTTTTCTTCTCTTTAGACCTCAGAATTCTCTCTCTGTCTTTGCATTTGGACAGTTTATTCTGTGAGTCTTGGAGAAGGTTGTTTTAGATTGAAGTTTTGGGGTAACTTATTAGCTTCTTGAACTTAGATGTCCAGATCTTTCCCCAGGTTTGGAAATTGGCAGCCTTTCTTTATTTATTTTCTAATTATTTGTTTTTGGCTGTGTTAGGTCTCCCTGTTGCATATAGGCTTTCTCGAGTTGCAGTAAGCAGGGGCTACTCTTCGCTGCACTGCACAGGCTTCTCACTGCAGTGGCTTCTCTTGGTGCAGACCACAGGCTCTAGGTGCATAGGTTTCAGTAGTTGTGACACACTGGCTTAGTTGCTCTGCAGCATGTGGAATCTTCCTGGACCAGGGATTGAACTCATGTCCCCTGCATTGGCAGGCGGATTCTTAACCACTACACCACCAGGGAAGTCCTCAGGCCTTAATTCTTTTCTCCTTCACTTCTTCTGCTGTGACTCCAGTCCATATGTTGTTTCTCTTTATGGTGTCCTTAGTTCTCACTGGCTTTCTATATTCCTTTCATTCTCTTTTGGCTCCTCTATTTGGATGCTTTCAACTAATCTTTCTTCTAACATATTGATTCTTTCTTCTTTTTCTTTCCCTTCGTCAAGTCTGTTGTTGAATCTCTGTGTTGAATTCTTCAGTTTACTCATTGTATTGTCCATGTTAAGTGCCTCAGTCATGTTTGACTCTTTGTGATGCTATGGACTGTAGCCCACCAGCCTCCTCTGCCCATGGGATTCTCCAGGCAAGAATATTGAAGTGGGTTGCCATGCACTCCTCCAGGGGATCTTCCAGACCCAGGGATTGAACCTGAGTCTCTTACATTTCCTGCACTTGCAGACAGGTTCTTTACCACCAGTGCCACTTGGGAAGCCCATTCATTTATTATTCAGCTTCAAAATATCTGGTTGAAGAATTGAAGAAGTGAAAGTCACTCGGTCATGTTTGACTCTTTGTGACCACATGGATACACAGTCCAGGGAATTCTCCAGGCCTTACTGGAGTGGGTGGTCTTTCCCTTCTCCAGGGGGTCTTCCCATCCCAAGGATCAAACCCAGGTCTCCCACATTGCACACTGATTCTTTACCAGCTGAGCCACAAGAGAAAACCAAGATACTGGAGTGGGTAGCCTCTTCCTTCTCCAGCAGATATTCCTGACCCAGGAATTGAACCAGGGTCTCCTGCATTGCAGGTGGATTCTTTACCAACTGAGCTATCAGAGAATCGCAAAACATCTGGTTAGCTCTTTAAAAAAAATTATATGTCTTTTTGCTCTTCTTATTTTTTATTTTTTGTATCCTTTTCCTGGTATCATTAAATATTTGAGGTCTCTTGGAACTCTCTGAACATCATTTGAAGTATTATTTTGAATTCTTTGTCAGGCAGTTCCTGGATCTCCATTACTTTGAGCAGGTTACAGGAGGTTTACTGTATTTTGGTGGGATTTTGTTTCCCCAATTCTTCTTGATGTCTTATTGTCTTGTAGATGTCTGCACATGTAAAAAAGCAGTCACTTCTACCAGAATCTATGTCCTGATTTCAGTAGAGAAAGCCTTTCACTTCTGGGTAGCAGCACATTGGAATGTAATGCAGGGTGCCAAATGTAGAGGCATAAGGTGGCGCTGAGTCTGGGAGGCATGAGATCCATTTGGCTCAGGCTGCTGACATTTACAGCACTGACAACTATATGGTGTCTGGCAAGTGTTTCAGGGGGTCTGCCGTCACTGGAATGGTTGTTGGTGTCATCAGCAGTGCATCTGGTTCCAGAGCTTAGGGATCATGACCAGCAGTGGTGGTGGCCAGAGCCAATGGCGTGCACACATTTGGCTTTGAGGGCCTATTACAAGTGCCTCTGTGGGGAGATAATGGTTACAGGTGCTCATGTTGTGGGAAGGCCTAGGAAGGCAGCAAAGGCTAAGACCAACAATGGCTCATTGCTGAAACTCATGTCCATTGAATTGGTGATGCTATCTCACCATCTCATCCTGTGCTTCCTTTTTCCTTTTCCTTCAGTCTTTCCCAGCATCAGGGTCTTTTCCAACAAGTCAGTCTTTGCCTCACGTGGCCAAAGTATTGTAGCTTCAGCCTCAGAATCAGTCTTTTAAATAAATATTCAGGGTTGATTCCCTTTAGGATTGACTGGTTCGATCTCCTTGCTCCAAAGAACTCCCAAGAGTCTTCTCTAGCACCACAGTTCAAAAGCATCCTTTCTTCGGTGCTCAGAATTCTTTGTGGTCCAACTGTCACATCCATACATGACTACTGGAAACTATCATCTGTGCTGGTTGTTAATTCTTTCAGGAGTAAAATCTGCTGCATCTGTCTGCAGGGCAGGTTACTGTGAACTCTGATTTCTCCTGCCATATGGTTGCTATTGGTCCTTTGCTCTTCTTTCTTATGCCTAGCCATCTCTATAAGACTAGCTCAGATTTGCAAGTCTGTGGGAAGTGAACCTGAAGCAGGACTTTCCATATGGTGCCCCCAAAGGCTAGGGACACTGGTTATTCAGCCTGCTCTTACCTTCCTGGTGAGAGGAACTCTCCTGGCACCTTGACACTGAGTGATGCTGGCTTGGAGGATGGAATGATGCCACCACAATGACAGTGTCTTGGCATGGTCAAACTTCTTAGAGTACTCCAGATCTTTCTTGAGCTGTTTTTATTACTGATCACTGTCTTACTTTTGGTCTTTTTAATGAGGATGGAGGCTGTATCTTACTCAAACTCTTCCAGAAAATTGCAGAAGAAGGTAAACTTCCAAGCTCATTCTATGAGGCCACCATCACCCTAATTCCAAAACCAGACAAAGATGACACAACAAAGAGAAAATTACAGGCCAGTATCACTGATGAACATAGATGCAAAAATCCTTAACAAAATTCTAGCAAACAGAATCCTACAACATATTAAAAAAATCATACATCATGACCAAGTGGGCTTTATCCCAGGAATGCAAGGATTCTTTAATATCTGCAAATCAATCAATGTAATACACCACATTAACAAATAGAAAGATAAAAACCATATGATTATCTCAATAGATGCAGAGAAAGCCTTTGACAAAATTCAACACTCATTTATGATTAAAAAAACTCTCAGAAGGCAGGATAGAAGGAAATAACCTCACTAATAAAAGCTATCTATGGACAAACCCACAGCAAGCATTACCCTCAATGGTGAAAAATTGAAGGCATTTCCCCTAAAATCAAGAACAAGACAAGGGTGCCCACTCTCACCACTACTATTCAACATAGTGTTGGAAGTTCTGGCCACAGCAATCAGAGCAGAAAAAGAAGTAAAAGGAATCCAGATAGGAAAAGAAGAAGTGAAACTCTCACTGTTTGCAGATGACATGATCCTCTACATAGAAAACCTTAAAGACTCTACCAGAAAATTACTA